>NC_057797.1:536218919-536411543 GCF_018294505.1 Triticum aestivum
CCCCGGACTCTTCTAGCCCAACTCTTTTACTCCGGGGGCTTCTTTAGGTCCATAAAAAATCATCAAAAATCAGCACGTCAATTGGACTCTGTTTGGTATTCCTTTTCTGTAAAACTCAAAAACAAGGAAAAAACATAAACAGGCACTGGGATCTAGGTTAATAGGTTAGTCCCAAAAATCATACAAAATGCCATATAAATGCATATAAACATCCTAAATGGATAATATAATAGCATGGAACAATAAAAAATTATAGATACGTTCGAGACATATCAGGGGGGCACCACACACGGCTAAGAGATCAACTTGTGTGTCTATGGGGTGCCCCCCTCCCTCGTATATAAACACTACTAGGAAAAATGCTACCAGTAGCGTAGGTTTTTTGCATACCAATAGCACGGGGTGCCGCGCTACTGCTACGACGCTACAACTATTTTTTAGCGGTAACGCGTTTTTTACCACACGCTACAACTAAAAAGTTAGTAGTAGCGCGTGCAACCCATGCTACTACTATTCTGCACCTACGCTACTACTATCTAATTACTAGTAGCACACCATTTTGCCCCGTCGCTACTACTAATTAATTAGAAAATAAAAAATAAAAATTAGATGCAATATTCATGGATGGAAATCAAGACACGTCTAGTGAAAAGGTCACATAACCATCTTAGCAATTGTAACGTTCATGGATGTAACATTGAACATCTCAACTCAAAGAGATCATGAGATCCCATTTAACATCAGACGCGAACAACCAGACCACTTCTCTAAATTTATCTACCAAAGCTTAGAGTTCAAACTCCAATGGACCCGAACCCTCCCTCCCCCCGGAGGGTGGCGTTGGCATCGAGGTCCTCCACCTCGGCGACCTTCGGCGTCGCAATCACCTGGATGATCATCTACGCGACGCAGTCTCCGGGCTTCACGACGAAGTCCGCCTCTGAGGGGTTGAAGAGCATGGCACCCACCGGGATGTGGTAGTCCTGCATTATCTCTCTAGCTTGAAGAGCATTTCCGGTGGCGTGGAGGTAGTCTTGTGTTACCTCTCCTGCTTGGTCGCCGTACCTACAAAAAGGAGAAGAAATATCAACGATCCAATCAATCGGCGGCATCAAACGATCATGACTGCGCAAAATATTTTGGTTATGACTAGTTGTTGTTGAACCAAAAACATTTGAAGTTTCGAAAGCATGGTTGCAATGCAGTGTATGTACATTACATGTGCGTTACAACCGAAGTTGTGACAACTGATGATGTTTGCATCACGTTCTTGCCTGATACCTCAACAACATCCCATACTTTACGTGAACCATTGAGCAAGTAAGGGACAACTAATAATAATATGTGATGCAGCAATGGTTACGCATATCAAATCTCTTGAACTAATACAAATATAGTTGTGATCACACATTAGCTCTTGGAACTGATTGACTCTTATTTAAATTTAGGCATCTTAACCCAGTGTACTCTATAATAGTAGTACGCTAAATACTTGGGATTTGCTTGGGGAGGCCCAGTAAAACATAAAATCCAAATCACAGTATGATTTCATCTTATCTGGTGGTTTGGTAATGCGACTATTAATCTGATCCATCTTTGGATCAATAAATTCCATTTTTTCCGAACAGAATCACAAACTACCTAGACCAACTCAAAAGTTCAGAAATTATTGGCAGCTCTAAGAACTGTTTGACTTAAGTTAAGGCAACTTAACCCAGTGCACTCTATAATAGTACACTTAATACCCGGGATTTGCTTGGGAAGGCCCAATTCTAAACGTAAAAAATGTTTGGTTTTGTTCCCCAAACATGAACAATCATGGAGTTTGATCAGAAGTATATGAACATTCATAGTAGTTTGTGGTGTTCACAAATGATTCATTCTAAAAATCTATTCTCATTAGAGAAGCAAAACTTCCCCGTATACAAGAACATAAAACCATACTAAAGAGATTACTTTTTAGTGTCAATAAGCATTTAAGTTGCTGAAAAAGCAAGCAACCACTGGATAAAAAGAAACAATTTAACATGAGCACACTTAGCAACCACTAACTTAACATTTTCCTCAAATACTGCATTTTATTAAATTGTTGTGGACAACCTAAAAACACATTGAGATTGTTAGCAGTGATTATAATGATTACACCAAAAGCATTAAAACAGAGATCATGAGAAGCAGCGGATACCCAAGTTTTGAGCGCATGCATTGCCAAAAGACCTTGAATGGACCTGGATCTGTCTTGAACGGATTCCCTTCAAAGGCAGCCTACAAATAAATAATAAGCAGACCAAAATATGTTCATTTCAGACTTGGTATCCACATGATGAAACACAGAGCCAATGTCTGCCATTTGTTGGAAGAGATCCTGAACTCCACACCAGTCCAACTTATGGCAATTTATATCCTACACAAGCATTTTATTTCATGATGTCTCCAAAGTGGCCAGGTCAGCTACTACCGGTTTCAGATAGTCCATTGGTCATTTCTAATTGTGTTTTGGGGATTCAACATGCCATCGCCATCACCAGCTTGAAAGCAGTAACCGCAGCAGAGGTAGGATAGAAATCATCCTGGTTACGTGTTATCGAACCACGCTGTGTACTTTGTGGCAGGCAACACTATGTGCTTAACATTTCTGAATCATATCTAAAGAGTTGGGAGTCTGATAGTAAATTAACTAAACATTCTGATGACCCCCCTCATACTAGTATAGTACAGGAGCTAAACTAGGCATAAAACAACAAAATGCCTAATTGCAGGTGGCCACTAGTATAGTACAAGATCATCTTTGCACCAGCAATTTTATAGATATCATCTACACATACATGCCAGCTGAAGACCAGCAGTTGGTACCAATTAGAGAGGGAGGGTAAGTGTCTAGGAAGGAGGGGACCTGGACGACATCCTCGACGCGGTCGTTGCAGCGGTGCGCCTTGGGCTGCTGCTTGTCCCCCTCCGGCAAACCCCACGGGCTCTCCCACCTCAGCATCGGCCTCTACTTGCTCTCGCTCATCCGCCTCCTCCCCTACCAACACCACCACCGCTCTTCCCTTTCCACTACAAGAAAAGGACCAAAATGGCGGCTCAAATCCAATCCACACATGAATCCTACTCGGCACCATCGACAGAGAGATCAGAGCAGGCCGACTCAACTCGCAACCACCGTTCCTCCCCTACGCGCGCCAGCAACGAGAGATCTCGAGATCGAGATGACGGTGGCTGCTTCTCTTCCTCGACCACGGTGGTGCGCTAAAGGAGGCTCCTCCAAGGCGACCATCGAGAAGACGAGTTGAGGGAGGTGGAAGGCGGGTGAGGGCGTCGGTGTCCCTGCCGCCGTCGTTTGGGGGGCAGAGGAGGCATCGGCGGCGGGATTGGGAGGAGTAGCGGCGAGAAGATTGGGTGGGGTGTGGGAGGGAGTGGGGAGAGAACTCACTGCTTAGTCACGGTGTGGTGCGACTAAGTGGCAGGGCATGTCGATTAGTTGTAGCGCAGAGGCACGGGTGCGGCGCTAATGCTAAGTGAGGCACATCAACTCACCTCGTCTATTCATATTAGTAGCGTCGGATGGCACACCGCGCTACTACTATCCACTTAGTAGTAGTGCGGCTTTTATACACCACGCTACTACTATAGTCTATCACCTGGGCATGGTGAGAACCACTTAGTAGTAGCGTGCCCAAAAAAGCAACGTTGCTGCTAAGCCTGTTGGGTTTCGTAGTAATTTCAAAATTTTCCTACGCACACGCAAGATCATGGTGATGCATAGCAACGAGAGGGGAGAGTGTGATCTACGTACCCTTGTAGATCGAACGGAAGCGTTAACTTGGTTGATGTAGTCGTACGTCTTCACGGCCCGACCGATCAAGCACCGAAACTACGGCACCTCCGAGTTCTAGCACACGTTCAGCTCGATGACGATCCCCGGACTCCGATCCAGCAAAGTGTCGGGGAAGAGTTCCGTCAGCACGACGGCGTGGTGACGATCTTGATGTACTACTGTCGCAGGGCTTCGCCTAAGCTCCGCTACAATATTATTGAGGACTATGGTGGAAGGGGGCACCGCACACGGCTAAGAATATGATCGCGTGGATCAACTTGTGTCTCTAGGGAGTGCCCCTGCCTCCGTATATAAAGGCTCAAAGGGGGGGAGGGGGCGGCCAGCCAAGGTGAGGCGCGCCAGGAGGAGTCCTACTCCCTCTGGGAGTAGGACTCCCCCCCTTTCCTAGTTGGAATAGGATTCGTGGAGGGGGGAAAGAGGAGAGAGAGGAGGAAGGCGGGCCGGCCCCCTCTCCTTGTCCAATTCGGACCAAGGGGGGAGGGGTGTGCGGCCCATCTCTGGCCACCTCTCATCTCTTCCACTAAGGCCCACTAAGGCCCATATACCTCCCGGGGGGTTCCGGTAACCTCCCGGTACTCTGGTAAAATCCCAATTTCACCCGGAACACTTCCAATATCCAAACATAGGCTTCCAATATATCAATCTTTATGTCTCGACCATTTCGAGACTCCTCGTCATGTCCGTGATCACATCCGGGACTCCAAACAACCTTCGGTACATCAAAATGCATAAACTCATAATATAACTGCCATCGTAACCTTAAGCGTGCGGACCCTACGGGTTCGAGAACAATGTAGACATGACCGAGACACGTCTCCGGTCAATAACCAATAGCGGAACCTGGATGCTCATATTGGCTCCTACATATTCTATGAAGATCTTTTATCGGTCAGACCGCATAACAACATACGTTGTTCCCTTTGTCATCGGTATGTTACTTGCCCGAGATTCGATCGTCGGTATCCCATACCTAGTTCAATCTCGTTACCGGCAAGTCTCTTTACTCGTTCTGTAATACATCATCCCGCAACTAACTCATTAGTTGCAATGCTTGCAAGGCTTAAGTGATGTGCATTATCGAGAGGGCCCAGAGATACCTCTCCGACAATCGGAGTGACAAATCCTAATCTCGAAATACGCCAACCCAACATGTACCTTTGGAGACACCTGTAGAGCTCCTTTATAATCACCCAGTTACGTTGTGACGTTTGGTAGCACACAAAGTGTTCCTCTGGCAAACGGGAGTTGCATAATCTCATAGTCATAGGAACATGTATAAGTCATGAAGAAAGCAATAGCAACATACTAAACCATCGGGTGCTAAGCTAATGGAATGGGTCATGTCAATCAGATCATTCAACTAATGATGTGATCCCGTTAATCAAATAACAACTCTTTGTCCATGGTTAGGAAACATAACCATCTTTGATTAACGAGCTAGTCAAGTAGAGGCATACTAGTGACACTCTGTTTGTCTATGTATTCACACATGTATTATGTTTCCGATTAATACAATTCTAGCATGAATAATAAACATTTATCATGATACAAGGAAATAAATAATAACTTTATTATTGCCTCTAGGGCATATTTCCTTCAGTCTCCCACTTGCACTAGAGTCAATAATCTAGATTACACAGTAATGATTCTAACACCCATGGAGCCTTGGTGCTGATCATGTTTTGCTCGTGGAAGAGGCTTAGTCAACGGGTCTGCAACATTCAGATCCATATGTATCTTGCAAATCTCTATGTCTCCCACCTGGACTAGATCCCGGATGGAATTGAAGCATCTCTTGATGTGCTTGGTTCTCTTGTGAAATCTGGATTCCTTCGCCAAGGCAATTGCACCAGTATTGTCACGAAAGATTTCCATTGGACCCGATGCACTAGGTATGACACCTAGATCGGATATGAACTCCTTCATGCAGACTCCTTCATTCGCTGCTTCCGAAGCAGCTATGTACTCCGCTTCACACGTAGATCCCGCCACGATGCTCTGTTTAGAACTGCACCAACTGACAGCTCCACCGTTTAATGTAAACACGTATCCCGTTTGCGATTTAGAATCGTCCGGATCAGTGTCAAAGCTTGCATCAACGTAACCGTTTACGATTAGCTCTTTGTCACCTCCATGTACGAGAAACATATCCTTAGTCCTTTTCAAGTACTTCAGGATGTTCTTGACCGCTGTTCAGTGATCCACTCCTGGATTACTTTGGTACCTCCCTGCTAGACTTATAGCAAGGCACACATCAGGTATGGTACACAACATTGCATACATGATAGAGCCTATGGCTGAAGCATAGGGAACATCTTTCATTTTCTCTCTATCTTCTGCAGTGGTCGGGCATTGAGTCTGACTCAACTTCACACCTTGTAACACAGGCAAGAACCCTTTCTTTGCTTGATCCATTTTGAACTTCTTCAAAATCTTGTCAAGGTATGTGCTTTGTGAAAGTCCAATTAAACGTATTGATCTATCTCTATAGATCTTTATGCCTAATATGTAAGCAGCTTCACCGAGGTCTTTCATTGAAAAACTCTTATTCAAGTATCCCTTTATGCTATCCAGAAATTCTATATCATTTCCAATCAGTAATATGTCATCCACATATAATAACAGAAATGCTACAGAGCTCCCACTCACTTTCTTGTAAATACAGGCTTCTCCAAAAGTCTGTATAAAACCAAATGCTTTGATCACACTATCAAAGCGTTTATTCCAACTCCGAGAGGCTTGCACCAGTCCATAAATGGATCGCTGGAGCTTGCACACTTTGTTAGCTCCCTTTGGATCGACAAAACCTTCCGGTTGCATCATATACAACTCTTCTTCCAGAAATCCATTCAGGAATGCAGTTTTGACATCCATCTGCCAAATTTCATAATCATAAAATGCGGCAATTGCTAACATGATTCGGACAGACTTAAGCATCGCTATGGGTGAGAAGGTCTCATCGTAGTCAATCCCTTGAACTTGCTGAAACCCTCTTGCGACAAGTCGAGCTTTGTAGACAGTAATATTACCGTCGGCGTCAGTCTTCTTCTTGAAGATCCATTTATTCTCAATTGCTTGCCGATCGTTGGGCAAGTTAACCAAAGTCCATACTTTGTTCTCATACATGGATCCCATCTCAGATTTCATGGCTCAAGCCATTTTGCGGAATCTGGGCTCACCATCGCTTCTTCATAGTTCGTAGGTTCATCATGATCTAGTAGCATGACTTCCAGAACAGGATTACCGTACCACTCTGGTGCGGATCTCACTCTGGTTGATCTACGAGGTTCAGTAGTATCTTGTTCTGAAGTTTCATGATCATTATCATTAGCTTCCTCACTAATTGGTGTAGGTGTCACAGAAACAGTTTTCTGTGATGCACTACTTTCCAATAGGGGAGCAGGTACAATTACCTCGTCAAGTTCTACTTTCCTCCCACTCACTTCTTTCGAGAGAAACTCCTTCTCCAGAAAGTTTCCGAACTTAGCAACAAAAGTCTTGCCTTCGGATCTGTGGTAGAAGGTGTATCCAATAGTCTCCTTTGGATATCCTATGAAGACACATTTCTCCAATTTGGGTTCGAGCTTATCAGGTTGAAGCTTTTTCACATAAGCATCGCAGCCCCAAACTTTCAGAAACGACAACTTTGGTTTCTTGCCAAACCATAGTTCATAAGGCGTCGTCTCAACGGATTTTGATGGTGCCCTATTTAACGTGAATGCGGCCGTCTCCAAAGCATAACCCCAAAACGATAGCGGTAAATCAGTAAGAGACATCATAGATCGCACCATATCTAGTAAAGTACGATTACGACGTTCGGACACACCATTACGCTGTGGTGTTCCGGGTGGCGTGAGTTGCGAAACTATTCTGCATTGTTTCAAATGTACACCAAACTCGTAACTCAAATATTCTCCTCCACGATCAGATCGTAGAAACTTTATTTTCTTATTACAATGATTTTCAACTTCACTCTGAAATTCTTTGAACTTTTCAAACGTTTCAGACTTATGTTTCATTAAGTAGATATACCCATATCTGCTTAAGTCATCTGTGAAGGTGAGAAAATAACGATATCCACCACGAGCCTCAATATTCATCGGACCACATACATCTGTATGTATGATTTCCAACAAATCTATTGCTCTCTCCATAGTACCGGAGAACGGCGTTTTAGTCATCTTGCCCATGAGGCACGGTTCGCAAGTACCAAGTGATTCATAATCAAGTGGTTCCAAAAGTCCATCAGTATGGAGTTTCTTCATGCGTTTTACACCGATATGACCTAAACGGCAGTGCCACAAATAGGTTGCACTATCATTATCAACTCTGCATCTTTTGGCTTCAACATTATGAATATGTGTATTACTACTATTGAGATTCAATAAGAATAGACCACTCTTCAAGGGTGCATGACCATAAAAGATATTACTCATATAAATAGAACAACGATTATTCTCTAATTTAAATGAATAACTGTCTCGCATCAAACAAGATCCAGATATAATGTTCATGCTTAACGCTGGCACCAAATAACAATTATTTAGGTCTAATATTAATCCTGAAGGTAGATGTAGAGGTAGCGTGCCGACTGCGATCACATCGACTTTGGAACCGTTTCCCACGCGCATCATCACCTCGTCCTTAGCCAATCTTCGCTTAATCCGTAGTCCCTGTTTCGAGTTGCAAATATTAGCAACAGAACCAGTATCAAATACCCAGGTGCTACTGGGAGCATTAGTAAGGTACACATCAATAACATGTATATCACATATACCTTTGTTCACCTTGCCATCCTTCTTATCCACCAAATACTTGGGGCAGTTCCGCTTCCAGTGACCAGTCTGCTTGCAGTAGAAGCACTCAGTTTCAGGCTTAGGTCCAGACTTGGGTTTCTTCTCTTGAGCAGCAACTTGCTTGCTGTTCTTCTTGAAGTTCCCTTTCTTCTTCCCTTTGCCCTTTTTCTTGAAACTAGTGGTCTTGTTGACCATCAACACTTGATGCTCCTTTTTGATTTCTACCTCCGCAGCTTTCAGCATTGCGAAGAGCTCGGGAATAGTCTTATTCATCCCTTGCATATTATAGTTCATCACGAAGCTCTTGTAGATTGGTGGCAGTGATTGGAGAATTCTGTCAATGACGCAATCATCTAGAAGATTAACTCCCATTTGAATCAAGTGATTATTATACCCAGACATTTTGAGTATATGTTCACTGACAGAATTGTTCTCCTCCATCTTGCAGCTATAGAACTTATTGGAGACTTCATATCTCTCAATCCGGGCATTTGCTTGAAATATTAACTTCAACTCCTGGAACATCTCATATGCTTCATGACGTTGAAAACGTCGTTGAAGTCCCGGTTCTAAGCCGTAAAGCATGGCACGCTGAACTATCGAGTAGTCATCAGCTTTGCTCTGCCAGACGTTCACAACATCTGGTGTTGCTCCAGCAGCAGGCCTGGCACCCAGTGGTGCTTCCAGGACGTAATTCTTCTGTGCAGCAATGAGGATAATCCTCAAGTTACGGACCCAGTCCGTGTAATTGCTACCATCATCTTTCAACTTTGCTTTCTCAAGGAACGCATTAAAATTCAACGGAAAAATAGCACGGGCCATTTATCTACAATCATACATAAACAAGCAAGATTCTATCAGGTACTAAGTTCATGATAAATTTAGGTTCAATTAATCATATTACTTAAAGAACTCCCACTTAGATAGACATCCCTCTAATCCTCTAAGTGATTACGTGATCCAAATCAACTAAACCATGTCCGATCATCACGTGAGATGGAGTAGTTTCATTGGTGAACATCACTATGTTGATCATATCTACTATATGATTCACGCTCGACCTTTCGGTCTCCGTGTTCCGAGGCCATATCTGTATATGCTTGGCTCGTCAAGTATAACCTGAGTATTCCGCGTGTGCAACTGTTTTGCACCCGTTGTATTTGAACGTAGAGCCTATCACACCCGATCATCACGTGGTGTCTCAGCACGAAGAACTTTCGCAACGGTGCATACTCAGGGAGAACACTTCTTGATAATTTAGTGGGAGATCATCTTATAATGCTACCGTCAATCAAAGCAAGATAAGATGCATAAAAGATAAACATCACATGCAATCAATATAAGTGATATGATATGGCCATCATCATCTTGTGCTTGTGATCTCCATCTCCGAAGCACCGTCATGATCACCATCGTCACCGGCGCGACACCTTGATCTCCATCTTAGCATCGTTGTTGTCTCGCCAATCTTATGCTTCCACGACTATCGCTACTGCTTAGTGATAAAGTAAAGCATTACAGCGTGATTGCATTGCATACAATAAAGCGACAACCATATGGCTCCTGCCAGTTGCCGATAACTCGGTTACAAAACATGATCATCTCATACAATAAAATTTAGCATCATGTCTTGACCATATCACATCACAACATGCCCTGCAATAACAAGTTAGATGTCCTCTACTTTGTTGTTGCATGTTTTACGTGGCTGCTACGGGCTTAAGCAAGAACCAATCTTACCTGCGCATCAAAACCACAACGATAGTTTGTCAAGTTGGTGCTGTTTTAACCTTCACAAGGACCGGGCGTAGCCACACTTGTTTCAACTAAATTTGGAGAAACTGTCACCCGCAAGCCACCTATGTGCAAAGCACGCCGGGAGAACCGGTCTCGCATAAGCGTACGCGTAATGTCGGTCCGGGCCGCTTCGTCCAACAATACCGCCGAACCAAAGTATGACATGCTGGTAAGCAGTATGACTTATATCGCCCACAACTCACTTGTGTTCCACTCGTGCATATAACATCAACATATAAAACCTAGGCTCGGATGCCACTGTTGGGTTTCGTAGTAATTTCAAAATTTTCCTACGCACACGCAAGATCATGGTGATGCATAGCAACGAGAGGGGGAGAGTGTGATCTACGTACACTTGTAGATCGACAACGGAAGCGTTAACTTGGTTGATGTAGTCGTACGTCTTCACGGCCCGACCGATCAAGCACCGAAACTACGGCACCTCCGAGTTCTAGCACACGTTCAGCTCGATGACGATCCCCGGACTCCGATCCAGCAAAGTGTCGAGGAAGAGTTCCGTCAGCATGACGGCGTGGTGACGATCTTGATGTACTACCATCGCAGGGCTTCGCCTAAGCTCCGCTACATTATTATCGAGTACTATGGTGGAAGGGGGCACCGCACACGGCTAAGAATATGATCACGTGGATCAACTTGTGTCTCTAGGGGGTGCCCCTGCCTCCGTATATAAAGGCTCAAAGGGGGGCCGGCCGGCCAAGGTGAGGCGCGCTAGGAGGAGTCCTACTCCCTCTGGGAGTAGGACTCCCCCCCCCTTTCCTAGTTGGAATAGGATTAGTGGAGGGGGGAAAGAGGAGAGAGAGGAGGAAGGGGGGCCGGCCCCCTCTCCTTGTCCAATTCGGACCAAGGGGGGAGGGGCACGCGGCCCATCTTTGGCCACCTCTCCTCTCTTCCACCAAGGCCCACTAAGGCCCATATACCTCCCGGGGGGTTCCGGTAACCTCCCGGTACTCCGGTAAAATCCCGATTTCACCCGGAACACTTCCGATATCCAAACATAGGCTTCCAATATATCAATCTTTATGTCTCGACCATTTCGAGACTCCTCGTCATGTCCGTGATCACATCCGGGACTCCGAACAACCTTCGGTACATCAAAATGCATAAACTCATAATATAACTGTCATCGTAACCTTAAGCGTGCGGACCCTACGGGTTCGAGAACAATGTAGACATGACTGAGACACGTCTCCGGTCAATAACCAATAGCGGAACATGGATGCTCATATTGGCTCCTACATATTCTACGAAGATCTTTTATCGTTCAGACCGCATAACAACATACGTTGTTCCCTTTGTCATCGGTATGTTACTTGCCTGAGATTCGATTGTCGGTATCCCATACCTAGTTCAATCTCGTTACCGGCAAGTCTCTTTACTCGTTCTGTAATACATCATCCCGCAACTAACTCATTAGTTGCAATGCTTGCAAGGCTTAAGTGATGTGCATTACCGAGAGGGCCCAGAGATACCTCTCCGACAATCGGAGTGACAAATCCTAATCTCGAAATATGCCAACCCAACATGTACCTTTGGAGACACCTGTAGAGCTCCTTTATAATCACCCAGTTACGTTGTGACATTTGGTAGCACACAAAGTGTTCCTCTGGCAAACGGGAGTTGCATAATCTCATAGTCATAGGAACATGTATAAGTCATGAAGAAAGCAATAGCAACATACTAAACCATCGGGTGCTAAGCTAATGGAATGGGTCATGTCAATCAGATCATTCAACTAATGATGTGATCCCGTTAATCAAATAACAACTCTTTGTCCATGGTTAGGAAACATAACCATCTTTGATTAACGAGCTAGTCAAGTAGAGGCATACTAGTGACACTCTGTTTGTCTATGTATTCACACATGTATTATGTTTCCAGTTAATACAATTCTAGCATGAATAATAAACTTTTATCATGATATAAGGAAATAAATAATAACTTTATTATTGCCTCTAGGGCATATTTCCTTCAAAGCCATACCAGTAGCGCGTTTTGTACCCAGCGCTACTGGTAATTACCAGTAGCGTGGGGACACAAACAAACTCTACTGGTAAACTTATATGTATAAGCATTTTCCTAGTAGTGAAAGGAGTGGAGGAGGGGAGGGCCGACCCTCTCTATGGCGTGCCCTAGGGGGAGTCCTACTCCCACCGAGAGTAGGATCCCCCCTTTCCCTAGTTGGAGTAGAAGAGAAGGAAGGAGGAGAGAGAGGGAAGGAAGGGGGGCCGACCTCCCACCCCATTCGGATTGGGCTAGGGGGGCGCGCCCTCCACCTTGGCCTTCCTCTCCTCTTTTACACTAAGGCCCAATAAGGCCCATATACTCCCCGGGGGGTTCCGGTAACCCTCCAGTACTCCGGTAAATGCCCGAACTCACCGGGAACCATTCCGATGTCCAAACATAGGCTTCCAATATATCGATATTTATGTCTCAACCATTTTGAGACTCCTCGTCATGCCCGTGATCACATCCAGGACTCCAAACAACCTTCGGTACATCAAAACACAAATACTCATAATACCGATCGTCGCCGAACGTTAAGCGTGCGGACCCTACGGGTTCGAGAACTATGTATACATGACCGAGACTCATCTCCGGTCAATAACCAATAGCGGAACCTGGATTCTCATATTGGTTCCTACATATTCTACGAAGATCTTTATCGGCAAAACCGCATAACAACATACGTTGTTCCCTTTGTCATCGGTATGTTACTTGCTCGAGATTCGATTGTCGTTATCTTAATACCTAGTTCAATCTCGTTATCGGCAAGTCTCTTTACTTGTTCTGTAATGCAACATCCCGTAACTAACTCATTAGTCACATTGCTTGCAAGGCTATAGTGATGTGCATTACCGAGAGGGCCCAGAGATACCTCTTCGATACACGGAGTGACAAATCCTAATCTCGATCTATGCCAACTCAACAAACACCATCGGGGGCACCTGTGTAGATCATCTTTATAGTCACCTAGTTACGTTGTGACGTTTGATAGCACACTAAGTGTTCCTCCGGTATTCGGGAGTTGCATAATCTCATAGTCAGAGGAACATGTATAAGTCATGTTGAAAGCAATAGCAATAAAACTGAACGATCATTTATGCTAAGCTAATGGATGGGTCTTGTCCATCACATCATTCTCTAATGATGTGATCCCGTTCATCAAATGACAACATGTGTCTATGGTCAGGAAACTTAACCATCTTTGATTAACGAGCTAGTCAAGTAGAGGCATACTAGGGACACTCTGTTTTGTCTATGTATTCACACATGTACTAAGTTTCCAGTTAATCCAATTCTAGCATGAATAATAAACATTTATCATGATATAAGTAAATATAAATAAAAACTTTATTATTGCCTCTAGGGCATATTTCCTCCAGTCTCCCACTTGCACTAGAGTCAATAATCTAGTTCACATCGTCATGTGATTTAACACCAATAGTTCACATCTTAATGTGATTAGTTCACATCTCCATGTGACTGATGACCCACAAGTATAGGGGATCTATCATAGTCCTTTCGATAAGTAAGAGTGTCGAACCCAACGAGGAGCGGAAGGAAATGATAAGCGGTTTCCAGCAAGGTATTCTCTGCAAGTACTGAAATAAGTGGTAACAGATAGTTTTGTGATAGGATAATTTGTAACGAGCAACAAGTAACAAAAGTAAATAAAGTGCAGCAAGGTGGCCCAATCCTTTTTGTAGCAAAGGACAAGCCTGGACAAACTCTTATATAGAGAAAAGCGCTCCTGAGGACACATGGGAATATCGTCAAGCTAGTTTTCATCACGTTCATATGATTCGCATTCGGTACTTTGATAATTTGATATGTGGGTGGACCGGTGCTTGGGTTCTGTCCTTACTTGGACAAGCATCCCACTTATGATTAACCTCTATTGCAAGCATCCGCAACTACAACAAAAGTATTAAGGCAAACCTAACCATAGCGTGAAACATATGGATCCAAATCAGCCCCTTACGAACCAACGCATAAACTAGGGTTTAAGCTTCTGTCACTCTAGCAACCCATCATCTATTTATTACTTCCCAATGCCTTCCTCTAGGCCCAAATAATGGTGAAGTGTTATGTAGTCGACGTTCACATAACACCACTAGAGGAGAGACAACATACATCTCATCAAAATATCGAACGAATACCAAATTCACATGACTACTAATAGCAAGACTTCTCCCATGTCCTCAGGAACAAACGTAACTACTCACAAAGCATATTCATGTTCATAATCAGAGGGGTATTAATATGCATATAGGATCTGAACATATGATCTTCCACCAAATAAACCAACTAGCATCAACTACAATGAGTAATTAACACTACTAGCAACCCACAGGTACCAATCCCGGACTTGGAGACAAGAATTGGATACAAGAGATGAACTAGGGTTTTGAGAGGAGATGGTGCTGGTGAAGATGTTGATGGAGATTGCCCTCTCCCGATGAGAGGAGCGTTGGTGATGACGATGGCGATGATTTCCCCCTCCCGGAGGGAAGTTTCCCTGGCAGAACAGCTCTGCCAGAGCCCTAGATTGGTTCCGCCAAGGTTCCGCCTCGTGGCGGTGGAGTTTCGTCCGAGAAGATGGCTTATGATTTTTTCCTTATCGAAAGACTTCATATAGCAGAAGATGGCCATCGGAGGGCCACCAGGGGGGCACGAGGTAGGGAGGCGCGCCCAGGGGGGTAGGGCGCGCCCCCACCTTCGTGGGCAGGGTGTGGCCCCCCTGGTGAACTTCTTGCGCTCAGTATTTTTTATATATTCTGAAAACGTCTTCCGTGAAGTTTCAGGACTTTTGGAGCTATGCATAATAGGTCTCTAATATTTGCTCCTTTTCCAGCCCAGAATCCCAACTGTCGGCATTCTCCCTCTTTTATGTAAACCTTGTAAAATAAGAGAGAATAGGCATAAGTATTGTGACATAATGTGTAATAACAACCCATAATGCAATAAATATCGATATAAAAGCATGATGCAAAATGGACGTATCAACTCCCCCAAGCTTAGACCTCGCTTGTCCTTAAGCGAAAGCCGAAATCGAAAAATATGTCCACATATTTAGAGATAGAGGTGTCGATAAAAATAAAATACGGACATGAGTGCATCATGATCATTCTTAGAACAACAACTTATATAATTCTTGTCATATGATCTCTTATGCTAGAGTAAAAATTCAATCACAATTTCAAGTATGAATCATAAACTTCATTGAAAACTAACAAACTACAATCTCAGTCATTGAAGCAATTGCAATTTATCATAACATAGGAAAGAGTCAATATAAGAGCTTTTCAGCAAGTCTACATACTCAACTATCATATAGTCTTTCACAATTGCTAACACTCACGCAATACTTATGGTTATGGAGTTTCAATCGGACACGGAGAAAGATAGGGGCTTTATAGTTTTGCCTCCCAACGTTTTACCTCAAGGATAATGTCAACAATAATAGTTCATGAAAACTCACATCTAATTAGCCATATATACCAGGGTCTTTCCAACATACTGTGCTTGCTAAAGGATAAAATGTAAAAAGGAAGGGTGAAGATCATCATGACTCTTATGCAAGGTAGGAGATAAAAGTAAAAGATAGGCCCTTCGCAGAGGGAAGCAGAGGTTGTCATGCGCTTTTGTGATTGTATGCACAAAATCTTAATGCGAAAGAACGTCACTTTATATTTACACTTGTGATATGGACCTTTATTATGCAGTCTGTCGCTTTTATTTCTTCCATATCACACGATCGTATAAAGCTTATTTTCTCCCACACTAATAAGTCATACATATTTAGAGAGCAATTTTTATTGCTTGCACCGATGACAACTTACTTGGAGGATCTTACTCAATCCATAGGTAGGTATGGTGGACTCTCATGGCAAAACTGGTTTAAGAGTATTTGGAAGCACAAGTAGCATCTCTACTTGGTGCGATGAATTTGGATAGCGGATGTCTACTACACAACCTTCTTCTTGTAGACGTTGTTGGGCCTCCAAGTGTAGAGGTTTGTAGGACAGTAGCAAATTTCCCTCAAGTGGATGACCTAAGGTTTATCAATCCGTAGGAGGCGTAGGATGAAGATGGTCTCTCTCTAGCAACCCTGCAACCAAATAACAAAGAGTCTCTTGTGTCCCCAACACACCCAATACAATGGTAAATTGTATAGGTGCACTAGTTCGGCGAAGAGATGGTGATACAAGTGGTATATGGGTAGTAGATAAAGGTTTTTGTAATCTTAAATTATAAAAACAGCAAGGTAACTATGATAAAAGTGAGCACAAACGGTATTGCAATGCTAGGAAACAAGGCCTAGGGTTCATACTTTCACTAGTGCAAGTTCTCTCAACAATAATAACATAATTGGATCACATAACTATCCCTCAACATGCAACAAAGAGTCACTCCAAAGTCACTATAGCGGAGAACAAACGAAGAGATTATGGTAGGGTACGAAACCACCTCAAAGTTATTCTTTCCAATCAATCCGTTGGGCTATTCCTATAAGTGTCACAAACAGCCCTAGAGTTCGTACTAGAATAACACCTTAAGACACAAATCAACCAAAACCCTAATGTCACCTAGATACTCCAATGTCACCTCAAGTATCCGCGGGTATGATTATACGATATGCATCACACAATCTCAGATTCATCTATTCAACCAACACATAGAACCTCAAAGAGAGCCCCAAAGTTTCTACCGGAGAATCACAGCGAAAACGTGTGCCAACCCCTATGCATAGGTTCATGGGCGGAACCCACAAGTTGATCACCAAAACATACATCAAGTGAATCACGTGATATCCCATTGTCACCACAGATACGCATGACAAGACATACATCAAGTGTTCTCAAATCTTTAAAGACTCAATCCGATAAGATAACTTCAAAGGGGAAACTCAATCCATTACAAGAGAGTAGAGGGGGGAGAAAACATCATAAGATCCAACTATAATAGCAAAGCTTGCGATACATCAAGATCATGCCAAATCAAGAACACGAGAGAGAGAGATCAAACACATAGCTACTTGTACATACCCTGAGCCCCGAGGGAGAACTACTCCCTCCTCATCATGAAGAGCACCGGGATGATGAAGATGGCCTCGGAATGGGTCTAGATTGGTTTTCGGTGGCTACGGAGGCTTCTGGCGGCGGAACTCCCGATCTATTGTTCTCCTCGATCGTTTTAGGGTATATGGAGATATATAGGCGGAAGAAGTACGTCAGGGGGGCCACGAGGGGCCCACGAGGGTGGAGGGTGTGCCCAGGGGGGTGGGCGCCCCCGTGGGGGCGCCCCTGCCTCGTGGCTTCCTCGTAGATCCCCTGACGTGCACTCCAAGTCTTCTGGGCTTCTTCTTATCCAAAAATAAGTTCCGTGAAGTTTCAGGTCAATTGGACTCCGTTTGGTTTTCCTTTTCTGTGATATTCTAAAACAAGGTAAAAACAGAAACTGGCACTGGCTCTGGGTTAATAGGTTAGTCCAAAAAATGATATAAAAGTGTACAATAAAGCCCATAAACATCCAAAACACATAATATAATAGCATGGAACAATCAAAAATTATAGATACGTTGGAGACGAATCAGCATCCCCAAGCTTAATTCCTGCTCGTCCTCGAGTATGTAAATGATAAAAACAGAATTTTTGATGTGGAATGCTACCTAACATATTTATCCATGTAATTCTCTTTTATTGTGGCAAGAATATTCAGATCCATAAGATTCAAGAAAAAAGTTTACTATTGACATAAAAATAATCTTACTTCAAGCATACTAACCAAGTAATCACGTCTTCTCAAAATAACATGGCCAAAGAAAGCTATCCCTACAAAATCATATAGTCTGGCTATGCTCTATCTTCACCACATAAAATATTTAAATCATGCACAACCCCTATGACAAGCCAATCAATTGTTTCATACTTTTGATGTTCTCAAACTTCTTCAATCTTCATGCAATACATGAGCGTGAGCCATGGACATAGCACTATAGGTGGAATAGAATGGTGGTTGTGGAGAAGATAGAAAGGAGAAGATAGTCTCACATCAACTAGGCATATCAACGGGCTATGGAGATGCCCATCAATAGATATCAATGTGAGTGAGTAGGGATTGCCTTGCAACGGATGCACTAGAGCTATAAATGTATGAAAGCTCAACAAAAGAAACTAGTGGGTGTGCATCCAACTCGCTTGCTCACGAAGACCTAGGGCATTTTGAGGAAGCCCATCATTGGAATATACAAGCCAAGTTCTATAATGAAAGATTCCCACTAGTATATGAAAGTGACAACATAGGAGACTCTCTATCATGAAGATCATGGTGCTACTTTGAAGCACAAGTGTGGTAAAAGGATAGTAGCATTGCCCCTTCTCCCTTTTTCTCTCATTTTTTATTTTTTTATTTGGGCCTTTTCTCTTTTTTTATGGCCTCTTTTTTCTCTTCTTTTTTTATTCGTTCGGAGTCTCATCCCGACTTGTGGGGGAATCATAGTCTCCATCATCCTTTCCTCACTGGGACAATGCTCTAATAATGATGATCATCACACTTTTATTTACTTACAACTCGATACTTAGAACAAAATATGACTCTATATGAATGCCTCCGGCGGTGTACCGGGATATGCAATGATGCATGAGTGACATGTATGAAAGAATTATGAACGGTGGCTTTGCCACAAATACAATGTCAACTACATGATGATGCAAAGCAATATGACAATGATGGAGCGTGTCATAGTAAACGGAATGGTGGAAAGTTGCATGGAAATATATCTCGGAATGGATATGGAAATTCCATGATAGGTAGGTATGGTGGCTGTTTTGAGGAAGGTATATGGTGGGTGCATGATACCGGCGAAAGGTGTGCAGTATTAGAGAGGCTAGCAATGGTGGAAGGGTGAGAGTGCGTATAATCCATGGACTCAACATTAGTCATAAAGAACTCACATACTTGTTGCAAAAATCTATTAGTTATCGAAACAAAGTACTACGCGCATGCTCCTAGGGGGATAGATTGCTAGTAAAAGACCATCGCTCGTCCCCGACCGCCACTCATAAGGAAGACAATCAATTAATAAATCATGCTCCGACTTCATCACATAACGGTTCACCATACGTGCATGCTACGGGAATCACAAACTTTAACACAAGTATCTTTCAAATTCACAACTACTCACTAGCATGACTCTAATATTACCATCTCCATATCTCAAAACAATCATCAAGTATCAAACTTCTCATAGTATTCAATGCAGTTTATATGAAAGTTTTTATTATATCCCTCTTGGATGCCCATCATATTAGGACTAGTTTCATAACCAAAGCAAATTACCATGCTGTTCTAAAGACTCTCAAAATAATATAAGTGAAGCACGATAGTTCATCTATTTCTATAAAATAAAACCACCGATGTGCTCTAAAAATATATAAGTGAAGCACTAGAGCAAATGACAAACTACTCCGAAAGATATAAGTGAAGATCAATGAGTAGTTGAATAATTATGCAACTATGTGAAGACTCTCTAACATTTAAGAATTTTAGATCTTGATACTTTATTCAAACAGCAAGCAAAACTAAATAAAATAAAAATGACGCTCCAAGCAAAACACATATCATGTGGTGAACAAAAATATAGCTCCAAGTAAAGTTACCGATGAACGAAGACGAAAGAGGGGATGCCTTCCGGGGCATCCCCAAGCTTAGGCTTTTGGTTGTACTTGAATATTACCTTGGGGTGCCTTGGGCATCCCCAAGCTTAGGCTCTTGCCACTCCTTATTCCATAGTCCATCGAATCTTTAACCAAAACTTGAAAACTTCACAACACAAAACTTAACAGAAAACTCGTAAGCTCCGTTAGTATAAGAAAATAAATCACCACTTCAAGGTACTGTAATTAACTCATTATTACATCATATTGGTGTAATATCTACTGTATTTCAACTTATCTATGGTTCATACCCTCCGATACTACTCATAGATTCATCAAAATAAGCAAACAACACATCGAAAATAGAATCTGTCAAAAACAGAACAGTCTGTAGTAATCTGGATCAAACGTATACTTCTGGAACTCATAAAATTCTCAAATAAATTTCTGGACGTGAGGGATTTATCTATTAATCATCTTAAAAAATATTTAACTAAATAGCACTTTCCAAATAAAAATTGCAGCAATTCTCGTGAGCGCTAAAGTTTCTGTTTTTTACAGCAAGATCGACAAGACTTTCCCCAAGTCTTCCCAACTGTTCTACTTGGCACAAACACTAATTAAAACATAAAAACTCAATAATAACAGAGCCTAGATAAATTATTTATTACTAAATAGGAGCAAAAATCAAGGAACAAAAATAAAATTGGGTTGCCTCCCAACAAGCGCTATCGTTTAACGCCCCTAGCTAGCCATGATGAGCAGATATAAATTCCAAGTGATATTCAAGGAGTTCATACTAACAACATTGCAATCATGCTCATCATTCAAAGATTCAATGACAAACATTTTAATGCATTATTATTCTAACACTTTGGCACAATTTTCTTTCCCATCATACTCACGAAAGATATCAAAAAGATGAAGCGTATGAGACAAACTCAATTCCATTTTTTGTAATTTTCTTTTATAAACTAAACTAGTGATAAAGCAAGAAACTAAAAGACTCGATTGCAAGATATAAAGATATACCTTCAAGCACTCACCTCCCTGGCAACGGTGCCAGAAAAGAGCTTGATGTCTACTACACAACCTTCTTCTTGTAGACGTTGTTGGGCCTCCAAGTGTAGAGGTTTGTAGGACAGTAGCAAATTTCCCTCAAGTGGATGACCTAAGGTTTATCAATCCGTAGGAGGCGTAGGATGAAGATGGTCTCTCTCTAGCAACCCTGCAACCAAATAACAAAGAGTCTCTTGTGTCCCCAACACACCCAATACAATGGTAAATTGTATAGGTGCACTAGTTCGGCGAAGAGATGGTGATACAAGTGGTATATGGGTAGTAGATAAAGGTTTTTGTAATCTTAAATTATAAAAACAGCAAGGTAACTATGATAAAAGTGAGCACAAACGGTATTGCAATGCTAGGAAACAAGGCCTAGGGTTCATACTTTCACTAGTGCAAGTTCTCTCAACAATAATAACATAATTGGATCACATAACTATCCCTCAACATGCAACAAAGAGTCACTCCAAAGTCACTATAGCGGAGAACAAACGAAGAGATTATGGTAGGGTACGAAACCACCTCAAAGTTATTCTTTCCAATCAATCCGTTGGGCTATTCCTATAAGTGTCACAAACAGCCCTAGAGTTCGTACTAGAATAACACCTTAAGACACAAATCAACCAAAACCCTAATGTCACCTAGATACTCCAATGTCACCTCAAGTATCCGCGGGTATGATTATACGATATGCATCACACAATCTCAGATTCATCTATTCAACCAACACATAGAACCTCAAAGAGAGCCCCAAAGTTTCTACCGGAGAATCACAGCGAAAACGTGTGCCAACCCCTATGCATAGGTTCATGGGCGGAACCCACAAGTTGATCACCAAAACATACATCAAGTGAATCACGTGATATCCCATTGTCACCACAGATACGCATGACAAGACATACATCAAGTGTTCTCAAATCTTTAAAGACTCAATCCGATAAGATAACTTCAAAGGGGAAACTCAATCCATTACAAGAGAGTAGAGGGGGGAGAAAACATCATAAGATCCAACTATAATAGCAAAGCTTGCGATACATCAAGATCATGCCAAATCAAGAACACGAGAGAGAGAGATCAAACACATAGCTACTTGTACATACCCTGAGCCCCGAGGGAGAACTACTCCCTCCTCATCATGAAGAGCACCGGGATGATGAAGATGGCCTCGGAATGGGTCTAGATTGGTTTTCGGTGGCTACGGAGGCTTCTGGCGGCGGAACTCCCGATCTATTGTTCTCCTCGATCGTTTTAGGGTATATGGAGATATATAGGCGGAAGAAGTACGTCAGGGGGGCCACGAGGGGCCCACGAGGGTGGAGGGTGTGCCCAGGGGGGTGGGCGCCCCCGTGGGGGCGCCCCTGCCTCGTGGCTTCCTCGTAGATCCCCTGACGTGCACTCCAAGTCTTCTGGGCTTCTTCTTATCCAAAAATAAGTTCCGTGAAGTTTCAGGTCAATTGGACTCCGTTTGGTTTTCCTTTTCTGTGATATTCTAAAACAAGGTAAAAACAGAAACTGGCACTGGCTCTGGGTTAATAGGTTAGTCCAAAAAATGATATAAAAGTGTACAATAAAGCCCATAAACATCCAAAACACATAATATAATAGCATGGAACAATCAAAAATTATAGATACGTTGGAGACGAATCAGCATCCCCAAGCTTAATTCCTGCTCGTCCTCGAGTATGTAAATGATAAAAACAGAATTTTTGATGTGGAATGCTACCTAACATATTTATCCATGTAATTCTCTTTTATTGTGGCAAGAATATTCAGATCCATAAGATTCAAGAAAAAAGTTTACTATTGACATAAAAATAATCTTACTTCAAGCATACTAACCAAGTAATCACGTCTTCTCAAAATAACATGGCCAAAGAAAGCTATCCCTACAAAATCATATAGTCTGGCTATGCTCTATCTTCACCACATAAAATATTTAAATCATGCACAACCCCTATGACAAGCCAATCAATTGTTTCATACTTTTGATGTTCTCAAACTTCTTCAATCTTCATGCAATACATGAGCGTGAGCCATGGACATAGCACTATAGGTGGAATAGAATGGTGGTTGTGGAGAAGATAGAAAGGAGAAGATAGTCTCACATCAACTAGGCATATCAACGGGCTATGGAGATGCCCATCAATAGATATCAATGTGAGTGAGTAGGGATTGCCTTGCAACGGATGCACTAGAGCTATAAATGTATGAAAGCTCAACAAAAGAAACTAGTGGGTGTGCATCCAACTCGCTTGCTCACGAAGACCTAGGGCATTTTGAGGAAGCCCATCATTGGAATATACAAGCCAAGTTCTATAATGAAAGATTCCCACTAGTATATGAAAGTGACAACATAGGAGACTCTCTATCATGAAGATCATGGTGCTACTTTGAAGCACAAGTGTGGTAAAAGGATAGTAGCATTGCCCCTTCTCCCTTTTTCTCTCATTTTTTATTTTTTTATTTGGGCCTTTTCTCTTTTTTTATGGCCTCTTTTTTTCTCTTCTTTTTTTATTCGTTCGGAGTCTCATCCCGACTTGTGGGGGAATCATAGTCTCCATCATCCTTTCCTCACTGGGACAATGCTCTAATAATGATGATCATCACACTTTTATTTACTTACAACTCGATACTTAGAACAAAATATGACTCTATATGAATGCCTCCGGCGGTGTACCGGGATATGCAATGATGCATGAGTGACATGTATGAAAGAATTATGAACGGTGGCTTTGCCACAAATACAATGTCAACTACATGATGATGCAAAGCAATATGACAATGATGGAGCGTGTCATAGTAAACGGAATGGTGGAAAGTTGCATGGAAATATATCTCGGAATGGATATGGAAATTCCATGATAGGTAGGTATGGTGGCTGTTTTGAGGAAGGTATATGGTGGGTGCATGATACCGGCGAAAGGTGTGCAGTATTAGAGAGGCTAGCAATGGTGGAAGGGTGAGAGTGCGTATAATCCATGGACTCAACATTAGTCATAAAGAACTCACATACTTGTTGCAAAAATCTATTAGTTATCGAAACAAAGTACTACGCGCATGCTCCTAGGGGGATAGATTGCTAGTAAAAGACCATCGCTCGTCCCCGACCGCCACTCATAAGGAAGACAATCAATTAATAAATCATGCTCCGACTTCATCACATAACGGTTCACCATACGTGCATGCTACGGGAATCACAAACTTTAACACAAGTATCTTTCAAATTCACAACTACTCACTAGCATGACTCTAATATTACCATCTCCATATCTCTAAACAATCATCAAGTATCAAACTTCTCATAGTATTCAATGCAGTTTATATGAAAGTTTTTATTATATCCCTCTTGGATGCCCATCATATTAGGACTAGTTTCATAACCAAAGCAAATTACCATGCTGTTCTAAAGACTCTCAAAATAATATAAGTGAAGCACGATAGTTCATCTATTTCTATAAAATAAAACCACCGATGTGCTCTAAAAATATATAAGTGAAGCACTAGAGCAAATGACAAACTACTCCGAAAGATATAAGTGAAGATCAATGAGTAGTTGGCTTTTCAGCAAGTCTACATACTCAACTATCATATAGTCTTTCACAATTGCTAACACTCACGCAATACTTATGGTTATGGAGTTTCAATCGGACACGGAGAAAGATAGGGGCTTTATAGTTTTGCCTCCCAACGTTTTACCTCAAGGATAATGTCAACAATAATAGTTCATGAAAACTCACATCTAATTAGCCATATATACCAGGATCTTTCCAACATACTGTGCTTGCTAAAGGATAAAATGTAAAAAGGAAGGGTGAAGATCATCATGACTCTTATGCAAGGTAGGAGATAAAAGTAAAAGATAGGCCCTTCGCAGAGGGAAGCAGAGGTTGTCATGCGCTTTTGTGATTGTATGCACAAAATCTTAATGCGAAAGAACGTCACTTTATATTTACACTTGTGATATGGACCTTTATTATGCAGTCTGTCGCTTTTATTTCTTCCATATCACACGATCGTATAAAGCTTATTTTCTCCCACACTAATAAGTCATACATATTTAGAGAGCAATTTTTATTGCTTGCACCGATGACAACTTACTTGGAGGATCTTACTCAATCCATAGGTAGGTATGGTGGACTCTCATGGCAAAACTGGTTTAAGAGTATTTGGAAGCACAAGTAGCATCTCTACTTGGTGCGATGAATTTGGATAGCGGATGTCTACTACACAACCTTCTTCTTGTAGACGTTGTTGGGCCTCCAAGTGTAGAGGTTTGTAGGACAGTAGCAAATTTCCCTCAAGTGGATGACCTAAGGTTTATCAATCCGTAGGAGGCATAGGATGAAGATGGTCTCTCTCAAGCAACCCTGCAACCAAATAACAAAGAGTCTCTTGTGTCCCCAACACACCCAATACAATGGTAAATTGTATAGGTGCACTAGTTCGGCGAAGAGATGGTGATACAAGTGGTATATGGATAGTAGATAAAGGTTTTTGTAATCTTAAATTATAAAAACAGCAAGGTAACTATGATAAAAGTGAGCACATACGGTATTGCAATGCTAGGAAACAAGGCCTAGGGTTCATACTTTCACTAGTGCAAGTTCTCTCAACAATAATAACATAATTGGATCACATAACTATCCCTCAACATGCAACAAAGAGTCACTCCAAAGTCACTAATAGCGGAGAACAAACGAAGAGATTATGGTAGGGTACGAAACCACCTCAAAGTTATTCTTTCCAATCAATCCGTTGGGCTATTCCTATAAGTGTCACAAACAGCCCTAGAGTTCGTACTAGAATAACACCTTAAGACACAAATCAACCAAAACCCTAATGTCACCTAGATACTCCAATGTCACCTCAAGTATCCGTAGGTATGATTATACAATATGCATCACACAATCTCAGATTCATCTATTCAACCAACACATAGAACCTCAAAGAGAGCCCCAAAGTTTCTACCGGAGAATCACAGCGAAAACGTGTGCCAACCCCTATGCATAGGTTCATGGGCGGAACCCGCAAGTTGATCACCAAAACATACATCAAGTGAATCACGTGATATCCCATTGTCACCACAGATACGCATGACAAGACATACATCAAGTGTTCTCAAATCTTTAAAGACTCAATCCGATAAGATAACTTCAAAGGGGAAACTCAATCCATTACAAGAGAGTAGAGGGGGGAGAAAACATCATAAGATCCAACTATAATAGCAAAGCTCGTGATACATCAAGATCGTGCCAAAACAAGAACAAGAGAGAGAGAGAGAGATCAAACACATAGCTACTGGCACATACCCTCAGCCCCGAGGGAGAACTACTCCCTCCTCGTCATGGAGAGCACCGGGTGATGAAGATGGCCACCGGAGAGGGATTTCCCCCTCTGGCAGGGTGCCGGAACGGGTCTAGATTGGTTTTTGGTGGCTACAGAGGCTTCTAGCGGCGGAACTCCCAATCTATTGTGCTCCCCGATCGTTTTAGGGTATATGGAGATATATAGGCAGAAGAAGTACGTCAGGGGGCCACGAGGGTGGAGGGCGCGCCTAGGGGGGGTGGGCGCCCCCATGGGGCGCGCCCCCTGCCTCGTGGCTTCCTCGTAGATCCCCGGACGTGCACTCCAAGTCTTCTAGGCTTCTTCTGATCCAAAAATAAGTTTCGTGAAGTTTCAGGTCAATTGGACTCCGTTTGGTTTTCCTTTTCTGCGATATTCTAAAACAAGGTAAAAACAGAAACTGGCACTGGGCTCTGGGTTAATAGGTTAGTCCCAAAAATGATATAAAAGTGTATAATAAAGCCCATAAACATACAAAACACATAATATAATAGCATGGAACAATCAAAAATTAGAGATACGTTGGAGACGTATCACTAGCATGAGGGGGAAAGGCAAGCTCAACCATGTTGGATGATCCATGAAAATATAAATCTCAGATGTAAGAAAACATAACCCATTACGTTGTCTTCCTTGTCCAACGTCAACTCTTTATCATGTCATATTTTAATGAGTGCTCACAATCATAAAAGATGTCCAAGATAGTATATTTATATGTGAAGACCTCTCTTTCTTTATTACTTCCTATTAATTGCAACGATGACCAAAACTATGTTTGTCAACTCTCAACAACTTTTATTCATCATACTTTTTTCTATGTGAGCTCATTACTCTCCATAAGATCCATAGGATCTCTTTGTTTCCTATTTATTTCTTTCTCTTTTCTTTTATTCACTTAGGATCATGGCAAAATAATCAAGCCCTTGACTCAACACTAATCTTTATTATATAGCTCACGGACTCGATTACATAGAAGGATCATAAAGCAAAACTCACAACTAGATCATACTAAGAACTTTATTCTACTAGATCAAGATATTACCAAAAGGATCGAACTAAGAAAAACTGTAAAGATAAAAGTAATGGTGATACGATACCGGGGCACTCCCCCAAGCTTGGCAGTTGCCAAGGGGAGTGCCCATACCCGATGCTCATTTCTTCTTTGTTGGTGAAGAAGGTGGAGTTGTTGATGATGGATAGTCACACATCGAGCGTAGGAGGTCTTCTAACTTGCGGATAATGCCTTTGAGTGCGATGATATGCTCCTTCAACAAAATATTTTCACGTGTGAGATACTTGTTTTGTATATGAGCTAACTCAATCATCTTGAAAGCTTCGATCTCAGTTGGGGTAAGAAGATTGTGATCAAGTTGAAGGATGTCTTCTGTTGCCGGAACTTGGTCCTCCATGGCCTTCTTGATCCCTTCCTCCTTGTTGATCTCCATGGGTTCTTCTCTCTTCAGCTATATCTTCATTAGCCAAGCATCGTTTCCCTCATGGTTGGAGGAGGAGGGAGACGACATCGTGCCTGGCCTTGACAACCTTGACAGAAAACATCTCGAAACAAAGACACGAGATATTTGTGTGATACGGAGGTCAAAACCTCTGGGATATTATATAATGAATTTTTACCGACCAAAATACGTGTCATGTAAGAAAACGAAGTCTGGAGAGCGCACGAGGTGCCCACGAGGTAGGGGGCACGCCCAGGGGGGTAGGGCGCGCCCTCCACCCTCGTGGAGGCCTCGTGTCCTTCCCGGACTGCTACTTATTTTTCTATTTTTCTAAATATTCCAAAACGGAGAAATATTGCCTTAAAAACTGTTTTGGGGTCGGTTTACTTACCGTACCACATACATATTCCTTTTTGGAGTCTGAAACATTCTGGAAAGTGTCCCTTATGTATTCCTCCGGGGTTACGGTTTCAATAACATTGGTTTCAACATTTATGGGATTACCTGAGATATAATGTTTGATTCTTTGACCGTTCACCACCTTTGGATTTGTGCCTTCGAAGTTGTTGATTTTTATGGCACCGAAACGATAGACCTCCTCGATAACGTAAGGACCTTCCCATTTAGAGAGAAGTTTTCCTGCAAAAAAAATCTTAAACAAGAGTTGTATAGCAATACATAATCACCTACATTAAACTCACGCTTTTGTATCCTTTTATCATGCCATCTTTTAACTTTTTTCTTTAAATAATTTGGCATTTTCATAGGCTTGGGTTCTCCATTCATCAAGTGAGCTAATATCAAATAACCTCTTCTCACCGACAAGTTTAAAATAATAATTGAGCTCTTTAATAGCCCAATATGCCTTGTGTTCTAGTTCGAGAGGTAAGTGACATGCTTTTCCATAAACCATTTTATACGGAGACATGCACATAGGATTTTTATATGCAGTTCTATAGGCCCATAATGCATCATCAAGTTTCTTGGACCAATTCTTTCTAGGCCTATTGACAATCTTTTGCAAAATTAATTTGAGCTCTCTATTGCTCAATTCTACTTGACCACTAGACTGAGGGTGATAAGGAGATGCAATTTTATGATTAACATCATACTTAGCAAGCATTTTACAGAAAGCACCATGAATAAAATGTGAACCACCATCAGTCATTAAATATCTAGGGACTCCAAATCTTGGAAAATAACTTCTTTAAGCATTTTAATAGAAGTGTTATGATCAGCATTACTAGTTGGAATAGCTTCTACCCACTTAGTAACATAATCAACGGCAACTAAAATATGTGTATATCCATTAGAGGCAGGAAAAGGTCCCATATAGTCAAAACCCCAAACATCAAATGGTTCAATAATGAGTGAATAGTTCATAGGCATTTCTTGACGTCTACTAATATTACCAATTCTTTGACATTCATCACAAGATAAGACAAACTTACGGGCATCCTTGAAGAGAGTAGGCCAATAAAAACCAGATTGCAATACCTTATGTGCAGTTCTATCTCCAGCATGGTGTCCTCCATAAGCTTCGGAGTGACACTTGTGTAGGATCTATTCCTGTTCATGCTCAGGTACACAACGTCTAATAACACCATCTACTCCTTCTTTATAAAGATGCGGGTCATCCCAAAAGTAATGCCTCAAAATCATAGAAGAACTTTTTCTTTTGTTGGTATGTGAAACTAGGTGGTATGAATTTGGCAACAATGTAATTAGCATAATCAGCATACCATGGAGCAGTATGAGAAGCATTTATGACATTTAATTGATCATTAGGAAAGCTATCATCAATAGGTAGTGGGTCATCAAGCACATTTTCTAACCTAGACAAGTTGTCTGCAACGGGGTTCTCAGCTCCCTTTCTATCAACAATATGTAAATCAAATTATTGTAGCAAGAGAACCCATCTAATAAGTCTAGGTTTAGCATCTTTCTTTTCCATGAGATATTTAATAGCAGCATGATCAGTGTGAATAGTTACTTTAGAATCAACAATATAAGGTCTGAACTTATCACAAGCAAATACAACTGCTAAGAATTCTTTTTCAGTAGTAGCATAATTTATTTGAGCATTGTCTAGGGTTTTACTAGCATATTGAATAACGTTTAATTTCTTATCAACTCTTTGCCCTAGAACAGCACCTACAACATAATCACTAGCATCACACATAATTTCAAAGGGTAAATTCCAATCAGGTGGCTGAACAATAGGTGCAGAGATCAATGCTTTATTAAGTATTTCAAATGCTTCTACACAATCATCATAAAAAATGGTATATCTTTTTGTAATAAATTAGTCAGAGGCCGAGAAATTTTTGAGAAGTCCTTAATGAACCTCCTATAAAATCTGGCGTGACCAAGGAAACTTCTTATACCTTTGATGTCCTTGGGACATGGCATCTTTTCAATAGCATCAACCTTGGCTTTATCAACTTCAATACCTTTTTCAGAAACCTTATGCCCCAATACAATACCTTCATTAACCATAAAGTGGCACTTTTCCCAATTCAAGACAAGATTAGTTTCTTCACATCTCTGCAAAACTCGATCAAGGTTGCTCAAGCAATCATCAAAAGAAGATCCATAGACAGAGAAATCGTCCATGAAAACCTCACAAATCTTTTCACAAAAGTTAGAGAATATAGCCATCATGCATCTTTGAAAGGTAGCAGGTGCATTACATAAACCAAAAGGCATACGTCTATAAGCAAAAGTACCAAAAGGGCAAGTAAAAGTAGTCTTTGATTGATCCTTGGCTGACACAGGTATTTGAGAGAAACCAGAATAACCATCTAGAAAGCAAAAATGTGTATGTTTGGATAATCTTTCTAGCATTTGATCGATAAAAGGTAAGGGGTAATGATCCTTTTTAGTTGCCCTATTTAATTTGCGGAAAACAATTACCATCCTATAACCTGTAATAATTCTTTGAGGAATCAATTCATCTTTATCATTAGGAACGACATTAATACCTCCCTTCTTAGGGACACAATGGACAGGACTTACCCACCGACTATCAGCAACGGGATAGATTATACCTGCCTCAAGGAGCTTTAGTATTTCCTTTCTTACCACTTCTTTCATTTTAGGATTCAACCGCCGTTGATGATCATGAACTGGTTTAGCATCTTCTTCCAAATTTATTTTATGTTGACATAGAGTGGGACTAATGCCCTTAAGATCATCAAGAGTATACCCAATAGCAGCACGGTGCTTCTTCAGAGTTTTCAATAATCTCTCTTCCTCATGCTCTGGAAGGTTAGCACTAATAATAACAGGATATATCTTTTTCTCATCAAGATAAGCATATTTAAGAGTATCAGGCAACGGTTTAAGCTCAAACACGGGATCACCCTTGGGTGGAGGAGGATCCCCTAGGATTTCAACAGGCAAATTGTGTTTCAGAATAGGTTCCTGTTTAAAGAATACTTCATCTATTTCCCTTCTTTCATTCATAAACATATCATTTTCATGGTCTAGCAAATACTGTTCTAAAGGATCGCTAGGAGGTACGGCAATAGAAGCAAGACCAACAATTTCATCCTTACTAGGTAATTCTTATTCACGGTGTTGTCTACTAAATTTAGAGAAATTAAATTCATGAGACATATCATCTAAACCGATAGTAACAACATCCTTTTTGCAATCTATCTTAGCATTAACAGTGTTTAAGAAGGGTCTACCAAATATACTGGGACAAAAACTATCTTGTGGGGAACCAAGAACAAGAAAATCAGCAGGATATTTAGTTTTCCCACACAAGACTTCAACATCTCTAACAATTCCCATTGGTGAAATAGTATCTCTATTGGCAAGTTTAATTGTGACATCAATATCTTCTAATTCAATAGGTGCAATATCATGCATAATTTCTCTATATAGGCGAATAGGTATTGCACTAGCACTGGCACCCATATCACATAAGCCATGATAACAATGATCTCCTATTTTAACAGAAATAACATGCATGCCTACGACAGGTCTAGGTTTATCTTTAGCACAAGGTTTAGCAATTCTAGCAGTTTCATCACAGAAATAAATAACATGCCCATCAATATTATCAGATAAGAGATCTTTAACAATAGCAATATTAGGTCCAACTTTAACTTGCTCAGGAGGTGTATATGTTCTAATATTGCTTTTACGAACCATAGTTAAAGCTTTAGCATGATCCTTTATCCTAACAGGGAAAGGTGGTTTCTCAACATAAGAAGTAGGAACAATAGGATCATTATAAGTGATAGTCTTTTCTTCAACTTTAATAGGTGCAGCTACTTTTACTTCTATGGGAGGATGATATTTAAACCACTTCTCCTTGGGGAGATCAACATACGTAGCAAAAGATTCATAGAAAGAAGCTACTATCTCAGAGTCAAGTCCATATTTAGTGCTAAATTTACGGAAAACATCGATATCCATAAAAGATTTAACACAATCAAACTTAGATGTCATACCTGACTCCTTACCTTCGTCGAGGTCCCAATCTTCAGAGTTGCGTTTAATTCTTTCCAATAAATCCCATTTGAATTCAATAGTCTTCATCATAAAAGAGCCAACACAAGTAGTATCGAGCATGGTGCGATTGTTATCAGAAACACGAGCATATAAATTTTGAATAATAATTTCTCTTGAGAGCTCATGATTGGGGCATGAATATAACATTGATTTAAGCCTTCCCCAAGCTTGAGCGATGCTTTATCCTTCACGAGGCCAAAAATTATATATATAATTGCAATCACGATGAACAAGATGCATATGATAAAACTTCTGATGGAATTCCAGTTTCAATCGTTTGTAGTTCCATGACCCCGTATCATCACATAGCCTATACCATATCGATGCATCTCCCTTCAAAGATAAAGGGAAGACCTTATTCTTAACAACATCTCCGGGTACACCTGCAAGCTTAAATAAGCCACAAACTTCATCAACATATATTAGGTGCTCATCAGGATACATTGTTCCGTCTCCTGCAAAAGGATTATCTAGCAGTTTTTCTATCATAACCGAAGGAATTTCAAAGCAGACATTTTCATTTTCATTTTCAGTAGGTTGAGGAGCAACTCTTTGCTCTACTGGACGGGGTGAAGATACCCCGAACAAGCCCCTCAGAGAATTACTTTCCATAGTAGCAAGTGACAGTAAATTTCAGCACACTACATAAATTTTTCCTTACCAAATTCCACCTACCAAAGGCGCTTCACTCCCTGGCAACAACGCCAGAAAAGAGTCTTGATGACCCACAAGTATAGGGGATCTATCATAGTCCTTTCGATAAGTAAGAGTGTCGAACCCAACGAGGAGCAGAAGGAAATGATAAGCGGTTTCCAGCAAGGTATTCTCTGCAAGTACTGAAATAAGTGATAACAGATAGTTTTGTGATAGGATAATTTGTAACGAGCAACAAGTAACAAAAGTAAATAAAGTGCAGCAAGGTGGCCCAATCCTTTTTGTAGCAAAGGACAAGCCTGGACAAACTCTTATATAGAGAAAAGCGCTCCCGAGGACACATGGGAATATCGTCAAGCTAGTTTTCGTCACGTTCATATGATTCGCGTTCGGTACTTTGATAATCTGATATGTGGGTGGACCGGTGCTTGGGTGTTGTCCTTGCTTGGACAAGCATCCAACTTATGATTAACCTCTATTGCAAGCATCTGCAACTACAACAAAAGTATTAAGGTAAACCTAACCATAGCATAAAATATATGGATCCAAATCAGCCCCTTACGAAGCAACGCATAAACTAGGGTTTAAGCTTCTGTCACTCTAGCAACCCATCATCTACTTATTACTTCCCAATGCCTTCCTCTAGGCCCAAATAATGGTGAAGTGTTATGTAGTCGACGTTCACATAACACCACTAGAGGAGAGACACCATACATCTCATCAAAATATCGAACAAATACCAAATTCACATGACTACTAATAGCAAGACTTCTCCCATGTCCTCAGGAACAAACGTAACTACTCACAAAGCATATTCATGTTCATAGGGGTATTAATATGCATATAGGATCTGAACATATGATCTTCCACCAAATAAACCAACTAGCATCAACTACAATGAGTAATTAACACTACTAGCAACCCACAGGTACCAATCCCGGACTTGGAGACAAGAATTGGATACAAGAGATGAACTAGGGTTTTGAGAGGAGATGGTGCTGGTGAAGATGTTGATGGAGATTGCCCTCTCCCGATGAGAGGAGCGTTGGTGATGACGATGGCGATGATTTCCCCCTCCCGGAGGGAAGTTTCCCTGGCAGAACAGCTCTGCCAGAGCCCTATATTGGTTCCGCCAAGGTTCCGCCTCGTGGCGGCGGAGTTTCGTCCGAGAAGATGGCTTATGATTTTTTCCTCATCGAAAGACTTCATATAGCAGAAGATGGCCATCGGAGGGCCACCAGGGGGCCCACGAGGTAGGGGGTGCGCCGAGGGGGTAGGGCGTGCCCCCACCCTCGTGGGCAGGGTGTGGCCCCCTGGTGAACTTCTTGCGCTCAGTATTTTTATATATTCTGAAAACGTCTTCCGTGAAGTTTCAGGACTTTTGGAGCTGTGAAGAATAGGTCTCTAATATTTGCTCCTTTTCCAGCCCAGAATCCCAGCTGCCGGCATTCTCCCTTTTTATGTAAACCTTGTAAAATAAGAGAGAATATGCGTAAGTATTGTGACATAATGTGTAATAACAACCCATAATGCAATAAATATCGATATGAAAGCATGATGCAAAATGGACGTATCAGTGACTAATACCCAAAGGGTTTACTAGAGTCAATAATCTAGTTCACATTGCTATGTGATTAACACCCAAAGAGTGATCATGTTTTGCTTGTGAGAGAAGTTTAGTCAATGGGTCTGCCACATTCAGAGCCGTACGTATTTTGCAAATTTTCTATATCTACAATCCTCTGCATGGAGCTACTCTAGCTAATCACTCCCACTTTCAATATGTATCTAGATCGAGACTTAGAGTCATCTAGATCGGTGTCAACGCTTGCATCGACGTAACTCTTTTATCACCTCCATAACCAAGAAATATTTCCTTAGTCCTCTAAGGATAATTTTGACTGCTGTCCAGTGATCTACTCCTAGATCACTATTGTACTCGCTTGCCAAAATCATGCTAAGGTATACATGAAGGAAATATGCCCTAGAGGCAATAATAAAGTTGTTATTTATATTTCCTTATATCATGATAAATGTTTATTATTCATGCTAGAATTGTATTAACTGGAAACTTAGTACATGTGTGAATACATAGACAAACAGAGTGTCACTAGTATGCCTCTACTTGACTAGCTCGTTGAATCAATGATGATTATGTTTCCTGACCATAGACACGAGTTGTCACTTGATTAACGGGACCACATCATTAGAGAATGATGTGATTGACTTGACCCATCCATTAGCTTAGCACGATGATCGTTCAGTTTGTTGCTATTGATTTCTCCATAACTTATACATGTTCCTATGACTATGAGATCATTCAACTCCCGAATACCGGAGGAACACTTATTGTGCTATCAAACGTCACAATGTAACTGGGTGACTATAAATATGCTCTACAAGTGTCTCCGATGGTGTTTGTTGAGTTGGCATAGATTGAGATTAGGATTTGTCACTCCGAGTATCGGAGAGGTATCTCTGGGCCCTCTCGGTAATGCACATCACTATAAGCCTTGCAAGCAATGTAGCTAATGAGTTAGTTGCGGGATGGTGCATTACAAAACGAGTAAAGAGACTTCCCGGTAATGAGATTGAACTAGGTATTGAGATACCGACCATCGAATCTCGGGCAAGTAACGTACCGATGACAAAGGGAACAAACTTATGTTGTTGTGCGGTTTGACCGACAAAGATCTTCGTAGAATATGTAGGAACCAATATGAGAATCCAGGTTCCGCTATTGGTTATTTACTGGAGATGAGTCTCGGTCATGTCTACATAGTTCTCAAACCCGTAGGGTCCGCACGCTTAACGTTCGGTGACGATCGGTATTATGAGTTTATGTGTTTTGATGTACCGAAGGTAGTTCGGAGTCCTGGATTTGACCACGGACATGACGAGGAGTCTTGAAATGGTCGAGACATAAAGATCGATATATTGGAAGCCTATGTTTGGACATCGGAATGGTTCCGGATGAGTTCAGGCATTTTCCGGAGTACCGTGAGGTTACCGGAACCCCCAGGGAGTATATGGGCCTTATTGGGCCTTAGTGGAATAGACGAGAGGAAGGGAAAAGGTGGGAGGCGTGCCAACTAGCCCAATCCGAATTGGGTGGGGCCTCCCCCCTTCCTTCCTTCTCTCCTACTCCTACTGCTTGGAAGGGGGAATCCTACTCCCGGTGGGACTAGGACTCCCCTAGGGTGCGCCATAGAGGGCCGGCCCTCCCCCTCCTCCACTCCTTTATATAAGGGGGAGGGGGGCACCCCATAGACACACAAGTTGATCATTGTCTTAATCGTGTGCAGTTCCCTCCTCCACCATAATCCACCTCGGTCATATCGTAGCGGTGCTTAGGCGAGGCACTGTTCCGGTAGCTTCATCATCATCGTCATCACGCCGTCGTGCTGACGAAACTCTCCCTCGACACTCAGTTGGATCTAGAGTTCGTGGGATGTCACCGAGCTAAACGTGTGCAGATCGCGGAGGTGCCGTACCTTCGGTGCTAGGATCGGTCGGATCGTGAAGACGTTCGACTACATCAACCGCGTTGTCATAACGCTTCCGCTTACAGTCTACGAGGGTACTTAGACAACACTCTTCCCCTCTCGTTGCTATGCATCGCCTAGATAGATCGTGCGTGTGTGTAGGAATTTTTTGAAATTACTGCATTACCCAACAGTGGTATCAAAGCCAGGTCTATGCGTAGATGTTATATGAACGAGTAGAATAGAAAGGAGTTGTGGGCGTGGGTATATACATATTGCTTGTCGTCACTAGTTGATTCTTGATTCAGCAGTATTGTTGGATGAAGCGGCTCAGACCGACATTACGCGTACGCTTACGCGAGACTGGTTCTACCGACGTGCTTCGCACACAGGTGGCTAGTGGGTGTCAGTTTCTCCAACTTTAGTTGAATCGGATTCAATGAACATGGTACTTTCTTAAGATCAAAAAGCAATCACTATACCGCGTTGTGGTTTTTGATGCGTAGGTAAGAACAGTTCTTGCTAAGCCCGTAGCAGCCATGTAAAACATGCAACAACAAAGTAGAGGGCGTCTAACTTGTTTTTGCAGGGCATGTTGTGATGTGATATGGACAAGACATGATGCAAAAATTTATTGTATGAGATGATCATGTCTTGTAACAGAGTTATCGGCAACTAGCAGGAGCCATATGGTTGTTGCTTTATTGTATGAAATGCAATCGCCTTGTAATTGCTTTACTTCATCACTAAGCGGTAGGGATAGTCGTAGAAGCAATAGTTGGCGAGACAACAAGGATGCTTCGATGGAGATCAAGGTGTCAAGCCGGTGACGATGATGATCATGACGGTGCTTTGGAGATGGAGATCAAAAGCACAAGATGATGATGGCCATATCATATTACTTATATTGATTGCATGTGATGTTTATCCTTTATGCATCCTATTTTGCTTAGTACGATGGTAGCATTATGAGATGGTCCCTTACTAAAATGTCAAGGTATAAGTGTTCTCCCTGTGTATGCACCGTTGCTACAGTTCATCGTGCCGAGACACCATGTGATGATTAGGTATGATAAGCTCTACGTTCACATACAACGGGTGCAAGCCAGTTTTGCACATGTGGAATACTCAGGTTAAACTTGACGAGCGTAGCATATGCAGATATTGAAGGAAATATGCCCTAGAGGCAATAATAAAGTTATTATTTATTTCCTTATATCATAATATATGTTCATTATTCATGCTAGAATTGTATTAACCGGAAACATAATACATGTGTGAATACATAGACAAACAGAGTGTCACTAGTATGCCTCTACTTGACTAGCTCGTTAATCGAAGATGGTTATGTTTCCTAACCATAAACAAAAGAGTTGTTATTTGATTAACGGGATCACATCATTAGGTGAATGATCTGATTGACATGACCCATTCCATTAGCTTAGCACCCGATCGTTTAGTATGTTGCTATTGCTTTCTTCATGACTTATACATGTTCCTATGACTATGAGATTATGCAACTCCCGTTTGCCGGAGGAACACTTTGTGTGCTACCAAACGTCACAACGTAACTGGGTGATTATAAAGTTGCTCTACAGGTGTCTCCAAAGGTACATGCTGGGTTGGCGTATTTCGAGATTAGGATTTGTCACTCTGATTGTCGCAGAGGTATCTCTGGGCCCTCTCGGTAATGCACATCACATAAGCCTTGCAAGCATTGCAACTAATGAGTTAGTTGTGAGATGATGTATTACGGAATGAGTAAAGAGACTTCCGGTAACGAGATTGAACTAGGTATTGAGATACCGACGATCGAATCTCGGGCAAGTAACATACCGATGACAAAGGGAACAACGTATGTTGTTATGCGGTCTGACCGATAAAGATCTTCGTAGAATATGTAGGAGCCAATATGGGTATCCAGGTCCCGCTATTGGTTATTGACCGGAGACGTGTCTCGGTCATGTCTACATTGTTCTCGAACCGTAGGGTCCGCACGCTTAAGGTTTCGATGACAGTTATATAATGAGTTTATGAGTTTTGATGTACCGAAGGAGTTCGGAGTCCCGGATGGGATCGGGAACATGACGAGGAGTCTCGAAATGGTCGAGACGTAAAGATCGATATATTGGACGACTATATTCGGACATCGGAAAGGTTCCGAGTGGTTCGGGTATTTTTCGGAGTACCGGGGAGTTACGGGAATACGGGGGAGAAGTATTGGGCCTTATTGAGCCATACGGGAAAGAGAGAGGGGCAACCTAGGGCAGGCCGCGCGCCCCCCCAAGGCCTAGTCCGAATTGGACTAGGGGAAGGGGCTGCGCCCCTCCTTCCTTCCCTTCTCCCTTCCCCTTCCTTGTCTCCTACTCCTACTACATGGAAGGACTCCTAGTTGGACTAGGAAAGGGGGAATCCTACTCCCGGTGGGAGTAGGACTCCCCTAGGGCGCGCCATAGAGAGGGCCGGCCCTCCCCTCCTCCACTCCTTTATATACGGGGGCAGGGGGCACTCCATAGACACACAAGTTGATCTTCGTGATCGTTACTTAGTCGTGTGCGGTGCCCCCCTCCACCATATTCCACCTTGGTCATATTGTAGCGGTGCTTAGGCGAAGCCCTGCGACGGTTGAACATCAAGATCGTCACCACGCCGTCGTGCTGACGGAACTCCTCCCCGAAGCTTTGCTGGATCGGAGCCCGGGGAGCGTCATCGAGTTGAACGTGTGCGAAGAACTCGGAGGTGCCGGAGTAACGGTGCTTGGATCGGTTGGACCGTGAAGACGTACGACTACATCAACCACGTTGTGCTAACGCTTCCGTTGTCGATCTACAAGGGTACGTAGATCACACTCTCTCCTCTCGTTGCTATGCATCACCATGATCTTGCGTGTGCTTAGGATTTTTTTTGAAATTACGACGAAACCCATCAGTGGCATCCGAGCCTAGGTTTTATGTGTTGATGTTATATGCACGAGTAGAACACAAGTGAGTTGATGGCGATATAAGTCATACTGCTTACCAGCATGTCATACTTTGGTTCGGCGGTATTGTTGGACGAAGCGGCCTGGACCGACATTACGCGTATGCTTACGCGAGACCGGTTCTCCTGACGTGCTTTGCACAAAGGTGGCTAGCGGGTGACAGTTTCTCCAACTTTAGTTGAACCGAGTATGGCTACGCCCGGTCCTTGCGAAGGTTAAAACATCACCAACTTGACAAACTATCGTTGTGGTTTTGATGCATAGGTAAGTTTGGTTCTTGCTTAAGGCCGTAGCAGCCACGTAAAACTTGCAACAACAAAGTAGAGGATGTCTAACTTGTTTTTGCAGGGCATGTTGTGATGTGCTATGGTCAAGACATGATGCTAAATTTTATTGTATGAGATGATCATGTTTTGTAACCGAGTTATCGGCAACTGGCAGGAGCCATATGGTTGTCGCTTTATTGTATGCAATGCAATCACGCTGTAATGCTTTACTTTATCACTAAGCAGTAGCGATAGTCGTGGAAGCATAAGATTGGCGAGACAACAACGATGCTAAGATGGAGATCAAGGTGTCGCGCCGGTGACGATGGTGATCATGACGGTGCTTCGAAGATGGACATCACAAGCACAACATGATGGTGGCCATATCATATAACTTATATTGATTGCATGTGATGTTTATCTTTTATGCATCTTATCTTGCTTTGATTGACGGTAGCATTATAAGATGATCTCTCACTAATTATCAAGAAGTGTTCTCCCTGAGTATGCACCGTTGCGAAAGTTCTTCGTGCTGAGACACCACGTGATGATCGGGTGTGATAGGCTCTACGTTCAAATACAACGGGTGCAAAACAGTTGCACACGCAGAATACTCAGGTTATACTTGACGAGCCAAGCATATACAGATATGGCCTTGGAACACGGAGACCGAAAGGTCGAGCGTGAATCATATAGCAGATATGATCAACATAACGATGTTCATCAATGAAACTACTCCATCTCACGTGATGATCGGACATGGTTTAGTTGATTTGGATCACGTAATCACTTAGAGGATTAGAGGGATGTCTATCTAAGTGGGAGTTCTTAAGTAATATGATTAATTGAACTTAAATTTATCATGAAACTTAGTCCTGGTAGTATTTTGCAAATTATGTTGTAGATCAATAGCTCGCGTTGTTGCTTCCATGTGTTTATTTTGATATGCTCCTAGAGAAAATTGTGTTGAAAGATGTTAGTAGCAATGATGCAGATTGGATCCGTGATCTGAGGTTTATCCTCATTGCTGCATAGAATAATTATGTCCTTGATGCACCGCTAGGTGACGGACCTATTGCAGGAGCAGATGCAGACGTTATGAACATTTGGCTAGCTCAATATGATGACTACTTGATAGTTTAGTGCACCATGCTTAATGGCTTAGAATCGGGATTTCAAAGACGTTTTGAACGTCATGGAGCATATGAGATGTTCCAGGAGTTGAAGTTAATATTTTAAGCAAATACCCGAGTTGAGAGATATGAAGTCTCCAACAAGTTCTATAGCTAAAAGATGGAGGAGAATCGCTCAACTAGTGAGCATGTGCTCAGATTGTCTGAGTACTACAATCGCTTGAATCAAGTGGGAGTTAATCTTCCAGATAAGATAGTGATTGATAGAATTCTCTAGTCACCATCACCAAGTTAGTAGAACTTTGTGATGAACTATGATATGCAAGGGATAACGGAAACGATTCCCAAGCTCTTCGTAATACGGAAATTGACGAAGGTAGAAATCGAGAAAAACATCAAGTGTTGATGGTAGACAAGACCACTAGTTTCAAGAAAAGGGCAGAGGGAAGAAGGGGAACTTCAAGAAGAACAACAAGCAAGTTGCTTCTCAAGTGAAGAAACCCAAGTCTGGTCCTAAGCCTGAGACTAAGTGCTTCTACTGCAAAGGGACTGGTCACTGGAAGCGGAACTACCCCAAGTGATAGGCGGATAAGAAGGATGGCAAAGTGAACATAAGTATATTTGATATACATGTTATTGATGTGTACTTTACTAGTGTTTATAGCAACCCCTCAGTATTTGATACTAGTTCAGTTGCTAAGATTAGTAACTCGAAACGGGAGTTGCATAATAAATAGAGACTAGTTAAGGGTGAAGTGATGATGTGTGTTGGAAGTGGTTCCAAGATTGATATGATCATCATCGCAGACTCCCTGTACTTTCGAGATTAGTGTTGAACCTAAATAAGTGTTATTTGGTGTTTGCGTTGAGCATGAATATGATTTGATCATGTTTATTGCAATACGGTTATTCATTTAAGTTAGAGAACAATTGTTGTTCTGTTTACATGAATAAAACCTTCTATGGTCATACACACCAACGAAAATGGTTTGTTGGATCTCGATTGTAGTGATACACATATTCATAATATTGAAGCCAAAAGATGCAAAGTTAATAATGATAGTGCAACTTATTTGTAGCACTGCCGTTTTGGTCATATTGGTGTAAAGCGCATGAAGAAACTCCATGCTGATGGGATTTTGGAATCACTTGATTATGAATCACTTGATGCTTGCGTACCATGCCTCATGGGCAATATGACTAAGACTCCGTTCTCCGGAGCGAGCAACTGACTTATTGGAAATAATACATACTGATGTATGCGGTCCGATGAGTGTTAAGGCTCACGGCAAGTATCATTATTTTCTGAACTTCACAGATGATTTGAGCAGATATGGGTATATCTACTTGATGGAACATAAGTCTGAAACATTTGAAAAGTTCAAAGAATTTCAGAGTGAAGTGGAAAATCATCGTGACAAGAAAATAAAGTTTCTACGATCTGATCGCAGAGACAAATATTTGAGTTGCGAGTTTGGCCTTCAGTTAAAAACAATGTGAAATAGTTTCACTACTCACGCCACCTGGAACACCACAGCATAATGGTGTGTCCGAACGTCATAACCGTACTTTATTAGATATGGTGTGAACTATGATGTCTCTTACCAATCTACCACTATCATTTTGGGATTATGCATTAGAGACAACTGCATTCACGTTAAATAGGGCACCATCTAAATCCGTTGAAACGACACCGTATGAACTATGGTTTGGCAAGAAACCTAAGCTGTCATTTCTTAAAGTTTGAGGTTGCAATGCTTATGTGAAAAAGTTTCAACCTGATAAGCTCAAACCCAAATCAGAGAAGTGCGTCTTCATAGGATACCCAAAAGAAAATGTTGGGTACACCTTCTATCACAGATCCGAAGGCAAGATATTCGTTGCTGAGTATGGATCCTTTCTAGAGAAGGAGTTTCTCTCGAAAGAAGTGAGTGGGAGGAAAGTAGAACTTGACGAGGTAACTGTACCTACTCCCTTATTGGAAAGTAGTACATCACATAAACCTGTTTCTGCGACACCTACACCAATTAGTGAGGAAGCTAATGATAATGATCATGAAACTTCAGAACAAGATACTACTGAACCTCGTAGATCAACCAGAGTGAGATCCGCGCCAGAGTGGTACGGTAATCCTGTTCTGGAAGTCATGCTACTAGATCATGATGAACCTACAAACTATGAAGAAGCGATGGTGAGCCCAGATTCCGCGAAATGGCTTGAAGCCATGAAATCTGAGATATGATCCATGTATGAGAACAAAGTATGGACTTTGATGGATTTGCCTGATGATCGGCAAGCCATGGAAAAAAATGGATCTTCAAGAGGAAGACGGACGCTGATAGTAGTGTTACTATCTACAAAGCTCGACTTGTCGCAAAAGGTTTTCGGCAAGTTCAAGGGATTGACTATGATGAGACCTTCTCACCCGTAGCGATGCTTAAGTCTGTCCGAATCATGTTAGCAATTGCCGCATTTTATGAAATCCAGCAAATGGATGTCAAAACTGCATTCCTGAATGGATTTCTGGAAGAAGAGTTGTATATGATGCAGCCGGAAGGTTTTGTCGATCCAAAAGGAGCTAACAAAGTGTGCAAGCTCCAGCGATCCATTCATGGACTGGTGCAAGCCTCTTGGAGTTGGAATAAACGCTTTGATAGTATGATCAAAGCATATAGTTTTATACAGACTTGCGGTGAAGCTTATATTTACAAGAAAGTGAGTGGGAGCACTACAGCATTTCTGATAAGTATATGTGAATGACATATTGTTGATCGAAAATAATGTAGAATTATTCTGAAAAGCATAAAGGAGTGTTTTTAAAGAAGTTTTTCAAAGAAAGACCTCGGTGAAGCTGCTTACATATTAAGCATCAAAATCTATAGAGATAGATCAAGACGCTTGATAAGTTTTTCAATGAGTACATACCTTGACAATATTTTGAAGTAGTTCAAAAATGGAACAGTCAAAGAAAGAGTTCTTGGCTGTGTTACAAGGTATGAAATTGAGTAAGACTCAAAAGCCCGACCACGGCAGAAGATAGAAAGAGGATGAAAGTCATTCCCTATGCCTCAGCCATAGGTTCTATAAAGTATGCCATGATGTGTACCAGATCTATTGTATACCCTACACTGTGTTAAGCAAGGGAGTACAATAGTGATCTAAGAGTAGATCACTGGACATTGGTCAAAATTATCCTTAGTGGAATAAGGAAATATTTCTCGATTATGGAGGTGACAAAAAGGTTCGTCGTAAAAGGTTACATCGATGCAAGTGGAGTACAATAGTGATCTAAGAGTAGATCACTGGACATTGGTCAAAATTATCCTTAGTGGAATAAGGAAATATTTCTTGATTATGGAGGTGACAAAAAGGTTCGTCGTAAAAGGTTACGTCGATGCAAGTTTTGACACAGATCTGGATGACTCTAAGTCTCGATCTAGATACATATTGAAAGTGGGAGCAATTAGCTAGAGTAGCTCCGTGCAGAGCATTGTAGACATAGAATTCGCAAAATACTTATGGATCCGTATGTGACAGACCCGTTGACTAAAATTATCTCACAAGCAAAACATGATCACACCTTAGTATTCTTTGGGTGTTAATCACATAAATGATGTGAACTAGATTATTGACTCTAGTAAACCCTTTGGGTATAGGTCACATGACGATGTGAACTATGGGTGTTAATCACATGGTGATGTGAACTCTTAGTGTTGAATCACATGGCGATGTGAACTAGATTATTGACTCTAGTGCAAGTGGGAGACTAAAGGAAATATGCCCTAGAGGAAATAATAAAGTTATTATTTATTTCCTTATATCATGATAAATGTTTATTATTCATGCTAGAATTGTATTAACCGGAAACATAATACATGTGTGAATACATAGACAAACAGAGTGTCACTAGTATGCCTCTACTTGACTAGCTCGTTAATCGAAGATGGTTATGTTTCCTAACCATAAACAAAAGAGTTGTTATTTGATTAACGGGATCACATCATTAGGTGAATGATCTGATTGACATGACCCATTCCATTAGCTTAGCACCCGATCGTTTAGTATGTTGCTATTGCTTTCTTCATGGCTTATACATGTTCCTATGACTATGAGATTATGCAACTCCCGTTTGCCGGAGGAACACTTTGTGTGCTACCAAACGTCACAACGTAACTGGGTGATTATAAAGGTGCTCTATAGGTGTCTCCAAAGGTACATGCTGAGTTGGCGTATTTCGAGATTAGGATTTGTCACTCTGATTGTCGGAGAGGTATCTCTGGGCCCTCTCGGTAATGCACATCACATAAGCCTTGCAAGCATTGCAACTAATGAGTTAGTTGTGAGATGATGTATTACGGAACGAGTAAAGAGACTTCCGGTAACGAGATTGAACTAGGTATTGAGATACCGACGATCGAATCTCGGGCAAGTAACATACCGATGACAAAGGGAACAGCGTATGTTGTTATGCGTTCTGACCGATAAAGATCTTCGTAGAATATGTAGGAGCCAATATGGGTATCCAGGTCCCGCTATTGGTTATTGACCGGAGACGTGTCTCGGTCATGTCTACATTGTTCTCGAACCGTAGGGTCCGCACGCTTAAGGTTTCGATGACAGTTATATAATGAGTTTATGAGTTTTGATGTACCGAAGGAGTTCGGAGTCCCGGATGGGATCGGGAACATGACGAAGAGTCTTGAAATGGTCGAGACGTAAAGATCGATATATTGGGACTATATTCGGACATCGGAAAGGTTCCGAGTGGTTCGGGTATATTTCGGAGTACCGGGGAGTTACGGGAATACGGGGGAGAAGTATTGGGCCTTATTGGGCCATACGGGAAAGAGAGAGGGGCTGCCTAGGGCAGGCCGCGCGCCCCCAAGGCCTAGTCCGAATTGTACTAGGGGGAGGGGCTGCGCCCCCTCCTTCCTTCCCTTCTCCCTTCCCCTTCCTTGTCTCCTACTCCTACTACATGGAAGGACTCCTAGTTGGACTAGGAAAGGGGGAATCCTACTCCCGGTGGGAGTAGGACTCCCCTACGGCGCGCCATAGAGAGGGCCGGCCCTCCCCTCCTCCACTCCTTTATATACGGGGGCAGGGGGCACCCCATAGACACACAAGTTGATCTTCGTGATCGTTCCTTACCCGTGTGCGGTGCCCCCCTCCACCATATTCCACCCCGGTCATATTGTAGCGGTGCTTAGGCGAAGCCCTGCGACGATTGAACATCAAGATCGTCACCACGCCGTCGTGCTGACGAAACTCCTCCCCGAAGCTCTGCTGGATCGGAGCCCGGGGAGCGTCATCGAGCTGAACGTGTGCCAAGAACTCGGAGGTGCCGGAGTAACGGTGCTTGGATCGGTTGGACCGTGAAGACGTACGACTACATCAACCACGTTGTGCTAACGCTTCCGTTGTCGATCTACAAGGGTACGTAGATCACACTCTCTCCTCTCGTTGCTATGCATCACCATGATCTTGCGTGTGCGTAGGAATTTTTTTGAAATTACGACGAAACCCATCAGATATGGCCTCAGAACACTCATACTAAAAGGTCGAGCATGAATTATATAGTAGATATGATCAACATAGTGATGTTCACCATTGAAAACTACTCCATCTCACGTGATGATCGAACATGGTTTGGTTGATATGGATCACGTGATCACTTAGATGATTAGAGAGATGTCTATCTAAGTGGGAGTTCTTAAGTAATATGATTAATTGAACTTAAATTTATCATGAACTTAGTCGTGATAGTATTTGCATATCTATGTTGTAGATCAATTGCTCGCCTATAGCTTCCCTATTTTTTGATATGTTCCTAGAGAAAAATAAGTTGAAAGGTGATAGTAGCAATGATGCGTACTAGGTCCGTGATCTGAGGATTATCCTCATTGCTGCACAGAAGAATTATGTCCTTGATGCACCGCTAGGTGACAGACTTATTATAGGAGCAGATGAAGATGTTATGAACGTTTGGCAAAGCTCGTTATGATGACTACTTGATAGTTTAGTACACCATGCTTTACGGCTTAGAACCGGGACTTCAAAAATGTTTTGAACGCCATGGAACATATAAGATGTTCCAAGAGTAGAAATTTGCATTTTAGACGCATGCCCGAGTCGAGAGGTATGAGACCTCTGACAAATACTTTGCCTACAAGATGGAGGAGAATAGCTCGACCAGTGAGCATGGGCTCAGAATGTCTGAGCACTACAATCGCTTGAATCAAGTGGGAGTTAATCTTCCAGATAAGATAGTGATTGATAGAGTTCTCTAGTCACTATCACCAAGTTACTGGAACTTCGTAATGAACTATAATATGCAAGGGATGACGAAAATGATTCCCCGAGCTCTTCGCGATGCTGAAATCAGCGAAGGTAGAAATCAAGAAAAGCATCAAGTGTTGATGGTTGACAAGACCACTAGTTTCAAGTAAAAGGGTAAGGGAAAGAAAGGGAACTTCAAGAAGAATGGCAAGCAAGTTGCTACTCCCATGAAGAAGCCTAAAGCTAGATCCAACCCTGAAACTGAGTGCTTCTACTGCAAGGAAATGGTCACTGGAAGCGGAACTACCCCAAATACTTGGCGGAGAAGAAGGATGGCAAAGTGAAAGGTATATTTGATATACATGTTATTGATGTGTACCTTACTAATGCTCGCAGTAGCTCTTGGGTATTTGATACTGGTTCTGTTGCTAATATTTGCAAGTCGAAACAGGGGCTATGGATTAAGCGAAGATTGGCTAAGGATGAGGTGACGATGCGCGTGGGAAATGGTTCCAAAGTCGATGTGATTGTCGTCGGCACGCTACCTCTACATCTACCTTCGGGATTAGTTTTACACCTAAATAATTGTTATTTGGTGCAAGCGCTGAGCATGAACATTATATCTAGATCTTGTTTGATGCGAGACGGTTATTCATTTAAATCAAAGAATAATGGTTGTTCTATTTATATGAGTAATATCTTTTATGGTCATGCACCCTTGATGAGTGGTCTATTTTTACTAAATCTTGATAGTAGTGATACACATGTTCATAGTATTTAAGCCAAAAGATGAAAAGTTGATAATGATAGTGCAACTTATTTGTGGCACTGCCATTTGGGTCATATTGGTGTAAAGCGCATGAAGAAACTCCATTCTTATGGACTTCTGGAATCACTTGGTACTTGCGAACCATGACTCATGGGCAATATGACTAAGACTCCGTTCTCCGGAACAATGGAGCGAGCAATAGACTTATTAGAAATAATACATACTGATGTAGTGATGTATGCGATCCAATGAGTGTTGAGGCTCATGACAGGTATTGTTATTTTTTGACCTTCACAAATGATTTGAGAAGATACGAGTATATCTACTTAATGAAACACAAGTCCGAAACATTTGAAAAGTTCAAAGAATTTCAGAGTGAAGTGGAGAATCGTCGTAACAAGAAAATAAAGTTTCTACGATCTGATCGCGGAGACGAAATATTTAAGTTGTGAGTTTGGCCTTCAGTTGAAACAATGTCGAATAGTTTTGCAACTCACGCCACCTGGAACACCACATCGTAATGGTGTGTCCGAACGTCGTAACCGTACTTTATTAGATATGGTGTGATTTATGATGTCTCTTGCAGATTTACCACTATTGTTTTGGGGTTATGCATTAGAGACAACTGCATTCACGTTAAATTGGGCACCATCTAAATTCGTTGAGACGACACCATATGAATTGTGGTTTAGCAAGAAACCTAAGCTGCCATTTCTTAAAGTTGGGGTTGCAATGCTTATGTGAAAAAGTTTCAGCCTGATAAAGCTCAAACCCAAATCGGAGAAGTGCGTCTTCATAGGATACCCAAAAGAAACTGTTGGGTACACCTTCTATCACAGTTCCGAAGGCAAGATCATTGTTTCTAAGAGTGGATCCTTTCGAGAGAAGGAGTTTCCCTCGAAATAAGTGAATGGGAGGAAAGTAGAACTTTATGAGGTAATTGTACCTTCTCCCGAATTGGAAAGTAGTTCATCACAGAAATTAGTTCCAGTGATTCCTACACCAATTAGTGAGGAAGCTAATGATGATGATCATGAAACTTCAGATCAAGTTACTATCGAACCTCGTAGGTCAACCAGAGTATGGTTCGCACCAGAGTGGTATGGTAATCCTTTCTGGAAGTCATGTTACTAGACTATGACGAACCTACGAACTATGAGGAAGCGATGATGAGCCCAGATTCCGTGAAATGGCGTAAGGCCATGAAATCTGAGATGGGATCCATGTATGAAAACAAAGTATGGACTTTGATTGACTTACCCGATGATCGGTGAGCCATTCAGAATAAATGGATCTTCAAGAGGAAGACGAACGCTGATAGTAGTGTTACTATCTACAAAGCTCTAATTGTCGCAAAGGGTTTTCAACAAAGTTCAAGGTGTTGACTACGATGAGATTTTCTCACTCGTATCGATGCTTAAAAGTATGACCGGATCATGTTGGCAATTCCCGCATTTTATGAAATCCGGCAAATTGATATCAAAACTACATTCCTTAATGGATTTATTAAAGAAGAGTTGTATATGATGCAACCAGAAGGTTTTGTCAATCCTAAAGGTGCTAACAAAATGTGCAAGCTCCAGCAATCCAGCTATGGACTGGTGCAAGGATCTTGAAGTTGGAATATACGCTTTGATGAGTTGATCAAAGCATATAGTTTTTGTTGGGGAACGTAGCAGAATTTTAAAATTTTCTACGCAGCACCAAGATCAATCTATGGAGCCATCTAGCAATGAGGGAGAGAGGAGTGCATCTACATACCCTTGTAGATCACGAGCGGAAGCGTTCAAGAGAACGGGGTTGATGGAGTCGTACTCGTTGTGATCCAAATCACCGAAGATTCTAGCGCCGAACGGACGGCACCTCCGTGTTCAACACACGTACGGAGCGAGGACGTCTCCCGCGCCTTGATCTAGTAAGGAGGAGGGAGAGGTTGAGGAAGAGCGCTCCAACAGTAGCACGACGGCGTGGTGGTGGTGAAGCTGCAGTACTCCGGCAGGGCTTCCCCAAGCTCTTATGGAGAAGGAGAGGTGTTGGGGAGGGGAGGAGCTGCGCCTTGGATGTTGTCTGCAGCACTCCCCTCACCCCTCTATTTATAGGGGAAGGGGGAAGGGGGCTGGCCCCCTCTAGATGAGATCTAGAGGGGGGCGGCGGCCAAGGGGAGGGGGGCTTGCCCCCCAAGCAAGGGGGCGCCCCCTTTAGGGTTTCCCCCCAACCCTAGGCGCATGGGCCCTAGGGGGGTGTGGCGCCCTAGCCCACTTGGGCTGGTTCCCTTCTCCATACAGCCCATAAGGCCCTCCGGAAGAGGTGGCCCCTCCCGGTGGACCCCCGAAACCCCTCCGGTGGCCCCGGTACAATACCGATATGCCCCCGAACCTTTCCGGCGACCGTATGACAACTTCCCATATATAAATCTTTACATCCGGACCATTCCGTAACTCCTCGTGACGTCCCGGATCTCATCCGGGACTCCGAATAACATTCGGCAATCACATACAAGTCTTCCTAACAACCCTAGCGTCACTGAACCTTAAGTGTGTAGACCCTACGGGTTCGGGAGACATGCAGACATGACCGAGACGACTCTCCGGTCAATAACCAACAATGGGATCTGGATACCCATGTTGGCTCCCACATGCTACACGATGATCTCATCGGATGAACCACGATGTCGAGGATTCAATCAATCCGTATACAATTCCCTTTGTCAATCGGTACATTACTTGCCCGAGACTCGATTGTCGGTATCCCAATACCTTGTTCAGTCTCGTTAACGGCAAGTCACTTTACTCTTATCGTAATGCATGATCCCGTGATCAACCACTTGATCACATTGAGCTCATTATGATGATGCATTACTGAGTGGGCCCAAAGATACCTCTCCGTCATACGGAGTGACAAATCCCAGTCTCGATTCGTGCCAACCCAACAGACACTTTCGAAGATACCTGTAATGTACCTTTATAGTCACCCAGTTACGTTGTGACATTTGGCACACCCAAGGCACTCCTACGGTATCCGGGAGTTGCACAATCTCATGGTCTAAGGAAATGATACTTGACATTCAGAAAAGCTACAGCAAACGAACTACACGATCTTTGAGCTAAGCTTAGGATTGGGTCTTGTCCATCACATCATTCTCCTAATGATGTGATCCCGTTATCAATGACATCTAATGTCCATAGTCAGGAAACCATGACTATCTTTTGATCAACGAGCTAGTCAACTAGAGGCTCACTAGGGACGTGTTGTGGTCTATGTATTCACACATGTATTACGATTTCCGGATAACACAATTATAGCATGAACAATAGACAATTATCATGAACAAAGAAATATAATAATAACCATTTTATCATTGCCTCTAGGGCATATTTCCAACAGTCTCCCACTTGCACTAGAGTCAATATTCTAGTTACATTGTGATGAATCGAACACCCATGCAGTTCTGGTGTTGATCATGTTTTGCTCTAGGGAGAGGTTTAGTCAACGGATCTGCTACATTTAGGTCCGTATGTACTTTACAAATCTCTATGTCTCCATTTTGAACATTTTCACAAATGGAGTTGAAGCGACGCTTGATATGCCTGGTCTTCCTGTGAAATCTGGGCTCCTTGGCAAGGGAAATAGCTCCAGTGTTATCACAGAAGAGAGTCATCGGGCCTGATGCATTGGGTATGACTCCTAGGTCGGTAATGAACTCCTTCACCCAGACTGCTTCTTGTGTTGCCTCCGAGGCTACCATGTACTCCGCTTCACATGTGGATCCCGCCACAACGCTTTGCTTGCAACTGCACCAGCTTACTGCCCCACCATTCAAAATATACACGTATCCGGTTTGTGACTTAGAGTCATCCAGATCTGTGTCAAAGCTAGCATCGACGTAACCCTTTACGACGAGCTCTTCGTCACCTCCATAAACGAGAAACATTTTCTTAGTCCTTTTCAGGTACTTCAGGATATTCTTGACCGCTGTCCAGTGTTCCATGCCGGGATTACTTTGGTACCTTCCTACCAAACTTACGGCAAGGTTTACATCAGGTCTGGTACACAGCATAGCATACATGATAGACCCTATGGCCGAGGCATAGGGGACGACACTCATCTTTTCTCTATCTTCTATCGTGGTCGGGCATTGAGCCGTGCTCAATCTCGTACCTTGCAATACAGGCAAGAACCCCTTCTTTGACTGATCCATTTTGAACTTCTTCAATATCTTGTCAAGGTACGTACTTTGTGAAAGACCAATGAGGCGTCTCGATCTATCTCTATAGATCTTGGTGCCTAATATATAAGCAGCTTCTCCAAGGTCCTTCATTGAAAAACACTTGTTCAAGTAGGCCTTTATGCTTTCCAAGAATTCTATATCATTTCCCATCAACAGTATGTCATCCACATACAATATGAGAAATGCTACAAATCTCCCACTCACTTTCTTGTAAATGCAGGCTTCTCCATAAGTCTGCATAAACCCAAACGCTTTGATCATCTCATCAAAACGAATGTTCCAACTCCGAGATGCTTGCACCAGCCCATAAATCGAGCGTTGGAGCTTGCACACCTTTTCAGCATTCTTAGGATCGAAAAAACCTTCCAGCTGCATCATATACAATTCTTCTTTAAGGAAACCATTAAGGAATGCCGTTTTGACGTCCATTTGCCATATCTCATAATCATAGAATGCGACAATTGCTAACATGATTCGGACGGACTTCAGCTTCACTACGGGTGAGAAAGTCTCATCGTAGTCAACCCCTTGAACTTGTCGATAACCCTTAGCGACAAGCCGAGCTTTATAGATGGTCACACTACCATCCGCGTCTGTCTTCTTCTTAAAGATCCATTTATTTTCTATGGCTTGCCGATCATCGGGCAAGTCAGTCAAAGTCCATACTTCGTTTTCATACATGGATCCTATCTCGGGTTTCATGGCTTCCAGCCATTTGTCGGAATCCGGGCCCGCCATCGCTTCTTCATAGTTTGAAGGTTCACCGTTGTCTAACAACATGATTTCCAAGACAGGGTTGTCGTACCACTCTGGTGCGGAACGTGTCCTCGTGGACCTACGAAGTTCAGTAGTAACTTGATCTGAAGTTTCATGATCATCATCATTAACTTCCTCTCTAGTCGGTGCAGGCACCTCAGGAACATTTTCTTGAGCTGCGCCACTTATCGGTTCAAGAGGCAATACTTCATCAAGTTCTACTTTCCTCCCACTTATTTCTTTCGAGAGAAACTCTTTCTCTAGAAAGGACCCATTCTTAGCAACAAAGATCTTGCCTTCAGATCTGAGGTAGAAGGTATACCCAACAGTTTCTTTAGGGTATCCTATGAAGACGCATTTTTCCGACTTGGGTTCGAGCTTTTCAGGTTGAAGTTTCTTGACATAAGCATCGCATCCCTAAACTTTTAGAAACGACAACTTAGGTTTCTTCCCAAACCATAATTCATACGGTGTCGTCTCAATGGATTTCGTCGGAGCCCTATTTAAAGTGAATGCGGCAGTCTCTAAAGCATAGCCCCAAAATGACAGCGGTAAATCGGTAAGAGACATCATAGATCGCACCATATCCAATAGAGTGCGATTACGACGTTCGGACACACCATTACGCTGATGTGTTCCAGGCAGCGTGAGTTGTGAAACTATTCCACATTTTCTTAAGTGTGTGAAAAATTCGTGACTCAAGTATTCTCCCCCACGATCTGATCGCAAGAACTTGATTTTCTTGTCACGTTGATTCTCAACCTCGCTCTGAAATTCCTTGAACTTTTCAAAGGTCTCAGACTTGTGTTTCATTAAGTAGACATACCCATATCTACTCAAGTCATCAGTGAGGGTGAGAACATAACGATAGCCACTGCGAGCCTCAACACTCATTGGACCGCACACATCAGTATGTATGATTTCCAATAAGTTGGTTGCTCGCTCCATTGTTCCTGAGAACGGAGTCTTGGTCATTTTACCCATGAGGCATGGTTCACACGTGTCAAATGATTCGTAATCAAGAGACTCTAAAAGTCCATCTGCATGGAGCTTCTTCATGCGTTTGACACCTATGTGACCAAGGCGGCAGTGCCACAAGTATGTGGGACTATCATTATCAACCTTACATCTTTTGGTATTCACACTATGAATATGTGTAGCATTACGCTCGAGATTCATTAAGAATAAACCATTCACCATCGGAGCATGACCATAAAACATATCTCTCATATAAATAGAACAACCATTATTCTCTGATTTAAATGAGTAGCCATCTCGAATTAAACGAGATCCTGATACAATGTTCATGCTCAAAGTTGGCACTAAATAACAATTATTGAGGTTTAAAACTAATCCCGTAGGTAAATGTAGAGGCAGCGTGCTGGCGGCGATCACATCGACCTTGGAACCATTCCCGACGCGCATCGTCACCTCGTCCTTCGCTAGTCTCCGCTTATTCCGCAGCTCCTGCTTTGAGTTACAAATGTGAGCAACCGCACCGGTATCAAATACCCAGGAGCTACTACGAGTACTGGTAAGGTACACATCAATTACATGTATATCACATATACCTTTCGTGTTGCCGGCCTTCTTGTCCGCTAAGTATTTGGGGCAGTTCCGCTTCCAGTGACCACTTCCCTTGCAATAAAAACACTCAGTCTCGGGCTTGGGTCCATTCTTTGGCTTCTTCCCGGCAGCTTGCTTACCGGGCGCGGCAACTCCCTTGTTGTCCTTCTTGAAGTTCTTCTTACCCTTGCCTTTCTTGAACTTAGTGGTTTTATTCACCATCAACACTTGATGTTCCTTTTTGACTTCTACCTCTGCTGATTTCAGCATTGAATATACCTCAGGAATGGTCTTTTCCATCCCCTGCATATTGAAGTTCATCACAAAGCTCTTGTAGCTCGGTGGAAGTGATTGAAGGATTCTGTCAATGACCGCGTCATCCGGGAGATTAACTCCCAGCCGAGTCAAGCGGTTATGCAACCCAGACATTTTGAGTATGTGCTCACTGACAGAACTATTTTCCTCCATCTTACAGCTGAAGAACTTGTCGGAGACTTCATATCTCTCGACTCGGGCATGAGCTTGAAAAACCATTTTTAGCTCTTCGAACATCTCATATGCTCCGTGTCTCTCAAAACGCTTTTGGAGCCCTGGTTCTAAGCTATAAAGCATGCCGCACTGAACGAGGGAGTAATCATCAGCACGTGACTGCCAAGCGTTCATAACGTCTTGGTTCTGTGGGACGGGTGCGTCACCTAGTGGTGCTTCTAGGACATAATCTTTCTTGGCAGCTATGAGGATGATCCTCAGGTTCCGAACCCAGTCCGTATAGTTGCTGCCATAGTCTTTCAGCTTGGTTTTCTCTAGGAATGCGTTGAAGTTGAGGACAACGTGGGCCATTTGATCTACAAGACATATTGTAAAGATTTTAGACTAAGCTCATGATAATTAAGTTCATCTAATCAAATTACTCAATGAACTCCCACTCAGATAGACATCCCTCCAGTCATCTAAGTGAAACATGATCTGAGTTAACTAGGCCGTGTCCGATCATCACGTGAGATAGACTAGCCAACATCGGTGAACATCTTCATGTTGATCGTATCTTCTATATGACTCATGCTCGACCTTTTGGTCTTCCGTGTTCCGAGGCCATGTCTGTACATGCTAGGCTCGTCAAGTCAACCTAAGTGTATTGCATGTGTAAATCTGGCTTACACCCATTGTATTCGAACGTTAGAATCTATCACACCCGATCATCACGTGGTGCTTCGAAACAACGAACCTTCGCAACGGTGCATAGTTAGGGGGAACACTTTCTTGAAATTATTGCGAGGGATCATCTTATTTAAGCTACCGTCATTCTAAGCAAATAAGATGTAAAACTTGATAAACATCACATGCAATCAAATAGTGACATGATATGGCCAATATCATTTGCTCCTTTTGATCTCCATCTTCGGGGCTCCATGATCATCGTTGTCACCGGCATGACACCATGATCTCCATCATCATGATCTCCATCATCGTGTCTTCTTAAAGTTGTCTCGTCATCTATTACTTCTACTACTATGGCTAACGCTTTAGCAATAAAGTAAAGTAATTACATGACGTTTATGTTGACACGCAGGTCATAAATAAATAAAGACAACTCCTATGGCTCCTGCCGGTTTTCATACTCATCGACATGCAAGTCATGATTCCTATTACAAGAACATGATCATCTCATACATCACATCCTTTGGCCATATCACCTCACAAAACACTTGCTGCAAAAACAAGTTAGACGTCCTCTAATTGTTGTTGCAAGTTTTTACGTGGCTGCTATAGGTTTCTAGCAAGAACATTTCTTACCTATGCCAAAACCACAACGTGAATTGCCAATTTCTATTTACCCTTCATAAGGACCCTGTTCATCGAATCCGATCCGACTAAAGTGGGAGAGACAAACACCCGCCAGCCACCTTATGCAACTAGTGCATGTCAGTCGGTGGAACCGGTCTCACGTAAGCGTACGTGTAAGGTTGGTCCGGGCCGCTTCATCCCACGATGCCACCGAATCAAGATAAGACTAGTAACGGCAAGCAAATTGACAATATCGATGCCCACAACTGCTTTGTGTTCTACTCGTGCATAGTAACTACGCATAGACCTAGCTCATGATGCCACTGTTGGGGAACGTAGTAGAATTTTAAAATTTTCTACGCATCACCAAGATCAATCTATGGAGTCATATAGCAATGAGGGAGAGAGGAGTGCATCTACATACCCTTGTAGATCACGAGCGGAAGCGTTCAAGAGAACGGGGTTGATGGAGTCGTACTCGTCGTGATCCAAATCACCGAAGATCCTAGCGCCGAACGGACGGCACCTCCGTGTTCAACACACGTACGGAGCGAGGACGTCTCCCACGCCTTGATCTAGCAAGGAGGAGGGAGAGGTTGAGGAAGAGAGCTCCAACAGCAGCACGACGGCGTGGTGGTGGTGAAGCTGCAGTACTCCGGCAGGGCTTCGCCAAGCTCTTATGGAGGAGGAGAGGTGTTGGGGAGGGGAGGGGCTGCGCCTTGGATGTTGTCTGCAGCCCTCCCCTCACCACTCTATTTATAGGGGAAGGGGGAAGGGGGCCGGCCCCCTCTAGATGAGATCTAGAGGGGGGGGGGCAAGGGGAGGGGGGCTTGCCCCCCCAAGCAAGGGGTCGCCCCCTTTAAGGTTCCCCCCAACCCTAGGCGCATGGGCCCTAGGGGGGTGTGGCGCCCCAGCCCACTTGGGCTGGTTCCCTTCTCCATACAACCCATAAGGCCCTCCGAAAGAGGTGGCCCCTCCCGGTGGACCCCCGGAACCCCTCCGGTGGCCCCGGTACAATACCGATATGCCCCCGAACCTTTCCGGCGACCGTATGACAACTTCCCATATATAAATCTTTACCTCCGGACCATTCCGGAACTCCTTGTGATGTCCGGGATCTCATCCGGGACTCCGAACAACATTCGGTAATCACATACAAGTCTTCCTAACAACCCTAGCATCACCGAACCTTAAGTGTGTAGACCCTACGGGTTCGGGAGACATGCAAACATGACCGAGATGACTCTCCGGTCAATAACCAACAGCAGGATCTGGATACCCATGTTGGCTCCCACATGCTACACGATGATCTCAGCGGATGAACCACGATGTCGAGGATTCAATCAATCCGTATACAATTCCCTTTGTCAATCGGTACATTACTTGCCCGAGACTCGATCGTCGGTATCCCAATACCTTGTTCAGTCTCGTTACTGGCAAGTCCTTTACTCGTACCGTAATGCATGATCCCGTGATCAACCACTTGATCACATTGAGCTCATTATGATGATGCATTACCGAGTGGGCCCAAAGATACCTCTCCGTCATACGGAGTGACAAATCCCAGTCTCGATTCGTGCCAACCCAACAGACACTTTCGAAGATACCTGTAATGTACCCTTATAGTCACCCAGTTATGTTGTGACGTTTGGCACACCCAAGGCACTCCTACGGTATCCGGGAGTTGCACAATCTCATGGTCTAAGGAAATGATACTTGACATTCAGAAAAGCTACATCAAACGAACTACACGATCTTTGAGCTAAGCTTAGGATTGGGTCTTGTCCATCACATCATTCTCCTAATGATGTGATCCCGTTATCAATGACATCTAATGTCCATAGTCAGGAAACCATGACTATCTTTTGATCAACGAGCTAGTCAACTAGAGGCTCACTAGGGACGTGTTGTGGTCTATGTATTCACACATGTATTACGATTTCCGGATAACACAATTATAGCATGAACAATAGACAATTATCATGAACAAAGAAATATAATAATAACCATTTTATTATTGCCTCTAGGGCATATTTCCAACAGTTTTGTACAGACTTGCAGTGAAGCCTGTATTTACAAGAAAGTGAGTGGGAGCACTACAACATTTCTGATAAGTATATGTGAATGGCATATTGTTGACTGGAAATAATGTGGAATTTTCTGGAAAGCTGATACGTCTCCAATGTATCTATAATTTTTGATTGCTCCATGCTACTTTATCTACTGTTTTGGACTATATTGGGCTTTATCTTCCACTTTTATATTATTTTTGGGACTAACCTATTAACCGGAGGCCCAGCCCAGAATTGCTGTTTTTTTCCCTATTTCAGTATTTCGAGGAAACAGAATATCAAACGGAGTCCAAACGGAATGAAACCTTCGGGAACATGATCTTCTCACTGAACGTGATCCAGGAGACTTGGACCCTACTCCAAGAAGTTTCCGGGGAGGTCACGAGGGTGGAGGGCGCGCCCCCTGCCTCTTGGGCCCCTCGGAGCTCCACCGACGTGCTCGTTCCTCCTATATATACCTACGTACCCCCATTAGACCAGATGGGGAGCCAAAAACCTAATTCCACCGCCGCAACTTCCTGTATCCACGAGATCCCATCTTGGGGCCTGTTCCGGAGCTCCGCCAGAGAGGGCATCCATCACGGAGGGCTTCTACACCAACACCATAGCCCTTCCGATGAAGTGTGAGTAGTTTACTTCAGACCTTCGGGTCCATAGCTAGTAGCTATATGGCTTCTTCTCTCTTTTTGGATCTCAATACAATGTTCTCCCCCTCTCTCGTGGAGATCTACTCGATGTAATCTTCTTTTTGCGGTGTGTTTGTTGAGACCGATGAATTGTGGGTTTATGATCCAACTTATCTATGAATAATATTTGAATCTTCTCTGAATTCTTTTATGTATGATTGAGTTATCTTTGCAAGTCTCTTCGAATTATCCATTTGGTTTGGCCAACTAGATTGGTAGTTCTTGCAATGGGAGAAGTGCTTAGCTTTGGGTTCAATCTTGCGGTGTCCTTACTCAGTGACAGAAAGAGTTGCAAGGCACGTATTGTATTGTTGCCATTGAGGATAACAAGATGGGGTATTTATCATATTGCATGAATTTATTCCTCTACATCATGTCATCTTGCTTAAGGCGTTACTCTGTTTTTAACTTAATACTCTAGATGCATGCTGGATAGCGGTCGATGAGTGGAGTAATAGTAGTAGATGCAGGCAGGAGTCGGTCTACTTGTCACGGACGTGATGCCTATATACATGATCATACCTTGATAACCTCATAACTATGCTCAATTCTATCAATTGCTTAACAGTAATTTGTTCACCCACCATAGAATATCTATGCTCTTGAGAGAAGCCACTAGTGAAACCTATGGCCCCCGGGTCTATTCTCATCATATCAATCTCCATTACTTTATTTTACTTGTTTTGCTTTTACTTTTTACTTTGCATCTTTATACCAAAATACCAAAAATATTATCTCTATCAGATCTCACTCTCGTAAGTGACCGTGAAGGGATTGACAACCCCTAAGCGTTGGTTGCGAGTTGCTACCATTTTGTGCAGGTACGAGGGACTTGCGCGTGACCTCCTACTGGATTGATACCTTGGTTCTCAAAAACCGAGGGAAATACTTACGCTACTGTGCTGCATCACCCCCTCCTCTTCGGGGAAAACCAACGCTAGCTCGAGACATAGCAAGAAGGATTTCTGGCGCCGTTGCCGGGGAGGCCTACGCCAAGTCAAGTCAAGATTTACTCTCCCGTCAATGAGCCATTTCTGGCGCCGTTGCCGGGGAGGCCTACGCCAAGTCAAGTCAAGATTTACTCTCCCGTCAACGAGCCATTTCTGGCGCCATTTCCGGGGAGGCCTACGCCAAGTCAAGTCAAGATTTACTCTCCCGTCAACGAGCCATTTCTGGCGCCGTTGCCAGGGAGGCCTACGCCAAGTCAAGTCAAGATTTACTCTCCTGTCAATGAGCCATTTCTGGCGCCGTTGCCGGGGAAGCCTACGCAAAAGTCAACATACCAAGTACCCATCACAATCTCTATCTCTCGCATTACATTATTTGCCATTTGCCTCTCGTTTTCCTCTCCCCCACTTCACCCTTGCCGTTTTATTCGCCCTCTTTTTCCCTTTGCCTTTTGTTTGCTCGTGTGTTAGTTTGCTTGCTTGTTCGTCACGATGGCCTTACCTAATTTTGGTGATCTTCACCTTAAAAGGCCAGAAGATATTGAAAACAATGTCAGGAAATTTATGGTCTTGCAATTTGAGCATAATAATTTCTTTAGAAACGAGGTTAAGGAACAAAAGAGTTTTATGAGTTATATGAATAAAGAGCTCGATGATATGTCCAAAGAATTTGATGGTGTAAGAGCCCAAATTGCTCATCTTGAAAAAATGACCGATGAAATTTCGGATATGCAAGCCACCTTAGTCAATAAGATGGCCGCTAAACCAAATAACTATGAAAATCAAGATGAAGATCTAAAAGTTATTGATGTGTCCCCTATTAAATCTTTGTTTTGCAATATGAATCCTGATGAATCTGATTATGATCTTCCCTTACCTAGAAGGCGTTCTAAGAATTCTGAGTTTTTAGATCCTGATGATGAAATTGATAAAAAAGGGATTGAATGAAATAAAAATCTAGATATTGCTAAACCCACTATTTTGGATCTGAAGGAATTTAACTATGAAAATTGCTCTTTAATTGATTGTATTTCCTTGTTGCAATCCGTGTTAAATTCTCCTCATGCTTATAGTCGAAATAAGGCCTTTACCGAACACATTGTTGACACCTTAATGCAATCTTATGAAGAAAAGCTTGAGTTGAAAGTTTCTATCCCTAGAAAACTCCATGATGAGTGGGAACCTACAATTAAGATTAAAATTAAAAATTATGAGTTTTATGCTTTGTGTGATTTGGGTGCTAGTGTCTCTACTATCCCCAAAGCTTTGTGTGATTTGCTAGATTTCCGTGACTTTGATGATTGCTCTCTAAACTTGCATCTTGCGGATTCCACTATTAAAAAGCCTATGTGAAGAATTAATGATGTTCTTATTGTTGCAAATAGGAATTATGTGCCCATAGATTTTATTGTTCTTGATATAGATTGCAATCCTTCATGTCCTATTATTCTTGGTAGACCTTTCCTTAGAATGATTGGTGCAATTATTGATATGAAGGAAGGGAATATTAAATTTCAATTTCCCTTAAAGAAGGGCATGGACCACTTTCCTAGAAAGAAAATAAAATTACCATATGAATCTATCATGAGAGCCACTTATGGATTGCCTACTAAAGATGGCAATACCTAGATCTATCCTTGCTTTTATGCCTAGCTAGGGGCGTTAAACGATAGCGCTTGTTGGGAGGCAACCCAATTTTATTTTGTGTTTTTTGTTTTTGGTTCTGTTTAGGAATAAATAATCCATCTAGATTCTGTTTAGATGTGGTTTTATCTTTTAATTAGTGTTTGTGCCAAGTTAAACCTATTAGATCTTCTTGGAAGATAGTTATTTGATCTTGCTGTAATTTCCAGAATCTTTGCGCTCAGTGCCCGAATTGTCAAAAATCACCAGAACGTGATAAAATATTGATTCCAATTTCTGCTGATCAATAAACAAATTGCCCAGGTCGTCTAATTTTGGTAGAATTTTTTGGGTTCCAGAAGTTTGCGTTAGTAACAGATTACTACAGACTGTTCTGTTTTTGACAGATTCTGTTTTGCGTGTGTTGTTTGCTTATTTTGATGAATCTATGGCTAGTAAAATAGTTTATAAACCATAGAGAAGTTGGAATACAGTAGGTTTAACATCAATACAAATAAAGAACAAGTTCACTACATTACCTTAAAGTAGTCTTTTGTTTTCTTTCTCTAGCGGAGCTCACGAGATTTCTATTGAGTTTTGTGTTGTGAAGTTTTCAAGTTTTGGGTGAATTCTTTTGATGGATTATGGAACAAGGAGTGACAAGAGACTAAGCTTGGGGATGCCCATGGCACCCCCAAGATAATCCAAGGACACCAAAAAGTCAAAGCTTGGGGATGCCCCGGAAGGCATCCCCTCTTTCGTCCACTTTCATCGGTAATTTACTTGGAGCTATATTTTTATTCACCACATGATACGTGTTTTGCTTGGAGCGTCTTGTATTATTTGTGTCTTTGCTTGTTAGTCTACCACAATCATCCTTGCTGTACACACCTTTTGAGAAAGCCATGCATGAATTGAAATTTGTTAGAATACTCTATGTGCTTCACTTATATCTTTTGAGCTTGATAGTTTACTCTATGTGCTTCACTTATATCTTTTTTAGAGTGATAATTTTTGCTCTAGTGCTTCACTTAGATCTTTTAGAGCACGGTGGTGGATTGTTTTAAATAAACTTGATCTCTCATGCTTCACTTAGATTATTTTGAGAGTCGTTAATAGCATGGTAATTTGCTTAATGTTAATATACTCGGTATTCAAGATATGTGAAACTTTCTTTTTAGTGGTTTGAATACTAAGATAAGTTTGATGCTTGATAATTGTTTTGAGATATGGAGGTGATAATATCATAGTCGTGCTAGTTGAGTAGTTGTGAATTTGAGAAATACTTGTGTTGAAGTTAGCAAGTCCCGTAGCATGCACGTATGGTTAAAGTTGTGTAACAAATTTGAAGCATGAAGTGTACCTGGCTTGTGCATCCTTATGAGTGGCGGTCGGGGACGAGCGATGGTCTTTTCCTACCAATCTATCCCCCTAGGAGCATGCGCGTAGTACTTGATTTTTGATGACTTCTAAATTTTTGCAATAAGTATACGAGTTCTTTTGACTAATGTTGAGTCCATGGATTATACGCACTTTTACCTTTCCGCCATTTGCTAGCCTCTTCGGTACCGTGCATTGCCCTTTCTCACATTGAGAGTTGGTGCAAACTTCGCCGGTGCATCCAAACCCCGTGATATGATACGCTCTTTCACACATAAACCTCCCTATATCTTCCTCAAAACAGCCACCATACCTACCTATCATGGCATTTCCATAGCCATTCCGAGATATATTGCCATGCAACTTCCTTCATCATCATCATCATCATCATCATCATCATCATCATCATCATCATCATCATCATCATCATCATCATCATCATCATCATCATGACATGCTTTACTTTTGTCATATTGCCATTGCATGATCTTGTAGTTGACATCGTATTTGTGGCAAAGCCACCATGCATTATTTTTCATACATGTCACTCTTGATTCATTGCACCATCCTGGTACACCGCCGGAGGCATTCATATAGAGTCATATCTTGTTCTAGTATCGAGTTGTAATCATTATGTTGTAATCAATAGAAGTGTGATGATCATCATTATTAGAGCATTGCCCAATCAAAAAAAAGAGAGAAAGGCCAAAAAGAAAAAAGGAAGGCCAAAAAAAGAGAAAATAAAAAGGGCAATGCTACTATCTCTTTTTCCACACTTGTGCTTCAAAGTAGCACCTTGTTCTTCATGTAGTGAGTCTCATATATTGTGCTTCAAAGTAGCACCATGATTTTCATATAGTGAGTCTCATAAGTTGTCTTGTTCATACTAGTGGGAATTTTTCATTATAGAACTTGGCTTGTATATTCCAACGATGGGCTTCCTCAAAATGCCCTAGGTCTTCATGAGCAAGCAAGTTAGAGGCACACCCACTAGTTTTCTTTTGTTGAGCATTCTTAGCTCTAGTGCATCCGTTGCATGGCAATCCCTACTCCTTGCATTAACATCAATTTATGGGCATCTCCATAGCTCATTGATTAGCCTGGTTGATGTGAGACTTTCTCCTTTTTTGTCTTCTCCACACAATCCCCATCATCATATTCTATACCATCCATAGTGCTATGTCCATGGCTCGCGCTCATGTATTGCGTGAAGGTTGAAAAAGTTTGAGATTATTTGAGTATGAAACAATTGCTTGGCTTGTCATCGGGGGTATAGAAGTTGGGAACATCTTTGTGTGACGAAAATGAAGCATATCCTAGCTATATGATTTTGTAGGGATGAACTTCCTTTGGCCATGTTATTTTGAGATGACATAATTGTTTGATTAGTATGCTTGAAGTATTATCATTTTTATGTCAATATGAACTTTTGTCTTGAACCTTTCGGATCTGAATATTCATACCATGATTAAGAAGATTTACATTGAATTAATGCCAAAGTATCACTCCGCATCAAAAATTCTCTTTTTATCATTTACCTACTCGAGGACGAGCAGGAATTAAGCTTGGGGATGCCTGATACGTCTCCAACGTATCTATAATTTTTGATTGCTCCATGCTACTTTATCTACTGTTTTGGACTATATTGGGCTTTATTTTCCACTTTTATATTATTTTTGGGACTAACCTATTAACCGGAGGCCCAACCCAGAATTGCTGTTTTTTGCCTATTTCAGTATTTCGAGGAAACAGAATATCAAACGGAGTCCAAACGGAATGAAACCTTCGGGAACGTGATCTTCTCACCGAACGTGATCCAGGAGACTTGGACCCTACTCCAAGAAGTTTCCGGGGAGGTCACGAGGGTGGAGGGCGCGCCCCCTGGGCGCGCCCCTGCCTCGTGGGCCCCTCGGAGCTCCACCAACGTGCTCCTTCCTCCTATATATACCTACGTACCCCCATTAGACCAGATGGGGAGCCAAAAACCTAATTCCACCGCCGCAAATTCCTGTATCCACGAGATCCCATCTTGGGGCCTGTTCCGGAGCTCCGCCGGAGAGGGCATCCATCACGGAGGGCTTCTACATCAACACCATAGCCCTTCCGATGAAGTGTGAGTAGTTTACTTCAGACCTTCGGGTCCATAGCTAGTAGCTAGATGGCTTCTTCTCTTTTTTTGGATCTCAATACAATGTTCTCCCCCTATCTCGTGGAGATCTATTCGATGTAATCTTCTTTTTGCGGTGTGTTTGTGGAGACCGATGAATTGTGGGTTTATGATCCAACTTATCTATGAATAATATTTGAATCTTCTCCGAATTCTTTTATGTATGATTGAGTTATCTTTGCAAGTCTCTTTGAATTATCCATTTGGTTTGGCCAACTAGATTGGTAGTTCTTGCAATGGGAGAAGTGCTTAGCTTTGGGTTAAATCTTGCGGTGTCCTTACTCAATGACAGAAAGAGTTGCAAGGCACGTATTGTATTGTTGCCATCGAGGATAACAAGATGGGGTATTTATCATATTGCATGAATTTATTCCTCTACATCATGTCATCTTGCTTAAGGCGTTACTCTATTTTTAACTTAATACTCTAGATGCATGCTGGATAGCGGTCGATGAGTGGAGTAATAGTAGTAGATGCAGGCAGGAGTTGGTCTACTTGTCACGGACGTGATGCCTATATACATGATCATACCTAGATAACCTCATAACTATGCTCAATTCTATCAATTGCTCAACAGTAATTTGCTCACCCACTGTAGAATATCTATGCTCTTGAGAGAAGCCACTAGTGAAACCTATGGCCCTCGGGTCTATTCTCATCATATCAATCTCCATTACTTTATTTTACTTGTTTTTCTTTTACTTTTTACTTTGCATCTTTATACCAAAAATACCAAAAATATTATCTCTATCAGATCTCACTCTCGTAAGTGACCGTGAAGGGATTGACAACCCCTAAGCGTTGGTTGTGAGTTGCTACCGTTTTGTGCAGGTACGAGGGACTTGCGCATGACCTCCTACTGGATTGATACCTTGGTTCTCAAAAACTGAGGGAAATACTTACGCTACTGTGCTGCATCACCCCCTCCTCTTCGGGGAAAACCAACGCTAGCTCGAGACGTAGCAAAAGCATAAAGGAGTGTTCGAAAGGAGTTTTTTAAAGAAAAACCTCGGTGAAGCTGCTTACATATTGGGCATCAAGATCTATAGAGATAGATCAAGACGCTAGATAAGATTTTTCAATGATTACATACATTGACAAGATTTTTGAAGTAGTTCAAATGGAACAGTCAAAGAAGGAGTTCTTTCCTGTATTGCAAGGTGTAAAGTTGAGTAAGGCTCAAAACACGACCACACCAGAAAATAGAAAGAGAATGAAAGTCATTCCCTATGCCTCAGCCATAGGTTCTATAAAGTATGCTATGCTATGTACCAAACCTATTGTGTACCTTGCCATTAGTTTAGCAGGGAGGTATCAAAGTAATCCAGGAGTGGATCACTGGACAACGGTTAAGAACATCCTGAAATACCTGAAAAGGACTAAGGATATGTTTCTTGTTTATGGAGGTGACAAAGAGCTCGTAGTAAACGGTTACGTCGATGCAAGCTTTGACACTGATCCGGATGACTCTAAGTCACAAACCGGATACATATTTTTATTAAATGGTGGAGCTGTCAGTTGGTGCAGTTCCAAGCAGAGCGTCGTGGCAGGATCTACGTGTGAAGCGGAGTACATAGCTGTTTCAGAAGCAGCAAATGAAGGAGTCTGGATGAAGGAGTTCATATCCGATCTAGGTGTCATACCTAGTGCATCGGGTCCAATGAAAATCTTTTGTGACAATAGTGGTCCAATTGCCTTGGCAAAGGAATCCGGATTTCACAAGAGAACCAAGCACATCAAGAGACGCTTCAATTCCATCCGTGATCAAGTCAAGGAGGGAGACATAGAGATTTGCAAGATACATACGGATCTGAATGTTGCAGACCTGTTGACTAAGCCTCTCTCACAAGCAAAACATGATTAGCACCAAGACTCCATGGGTGTTAGAATCAATACAATGTAATCTAGATTATTGACTCTAGTGCAAGTGGGAGACTGAAGGAAATATGCCCTAGAGGCAATAATAAAGTTGTTATTTATATTTCCTTATATCATTATAAATGTATACTATTCATGCTAGAATTGTATTAACCGGAAACTTAGTACATGTGTGAATACATAGACAAACAGAGTGTCACTAGTATGCCTCTACTTGACTAGCTCGTTGAATCAATGATGGTTATGTTTCCTGACCATGGACAAGAGTTGTCACTTGATTAACGGGATCACATCATTAGAGAATGATGTGATTGACTTGACCCATCCGTTAGCTTAGCACGATGATTTTTTAGTTTGTTGCTATTGCTTTCTCCATAACTTATACATGTTCCTATGACTATGAGATCATGCAACTCCCGAATACCGAAGGAACACTTAGTGTGCTATAAAACATCACAACGTAACTGGGTGACTATAAAGATGCTCTACAGGTGTCTCCGATGGTGTTTGTTGAGTTGGCATAGATCGAGATTAGGATTTGTCACTCCGAGTATCGGAGAGGTATCTCTGGGCCCTCTCGGTAATGCACATCACTATAAGCCTTGTAAGCAATGTAACTAATGAGTTAGTTGCAGGATGGTGCATTACGGAACGAGTAAAGAGACTTGCCGGTAACGAGATTGAACTAGCTATTGAGATACCAACAATCGAATCTCGGGCAAGTAACATACCGATGACAAAGGGAACAAACGTATGTTGTTGTGCGGTTTGACCTATAATGATCTTCGTAGAATATGTAGGAACCAATATGATCATCTAGGTTCCACTATTGGTTATTGACCGGAGATGAGTCTCAGTCATGTCTACATAGTTCTTGAACCCGCAGGGTCCGCACGCTTAACATTCGGTGATGATCGGTATTATGAGTTTATGTGTTTTGATGTACCGAAGGTAGTTCGGCGTCCCTGATTTGATCACGGACATGACGAAGAGTCTCAAAATGGTCGAGACATAAAGATTGATATATTGGAAGCCTATGTTTGGACATCAGAATGGTTCTGGATGAGTTCGGGCATTTTCCAGAGTACCGGGAGGTTACCGGAACCCCCGGTGAGTATATGGGCCTTATTGGGCCTTAGTGGAATAGAGAAGAGGAAGGGAAAAGGTGGGAGGCGCGCCCCCTAGCCCAATCCGAATTGGGTGCCCCCCTTTCCTTCTTTCTCTCCTCCCCTTCCTTCTCTCCTACTCCTACTACTTGCAAGGGGGAAATCCTACTCCCGGTGGGAGTAGGACTCCCCTAGGGCGCGCCATAGAGGGACGACCCTCCCCCTCCTCCACTCCTTTATATACAGGAGAGGGGGGGCACCCCATAGACACACAAGTTGATCATTGTCTTAACCGTGTGCGGTGCCCCCCTCCACCATAATCCACCTCGGTCATATCGTAGCAGTGCTTAGGCGAAGCCCTGTTCCGGTAGCTTCATCATCATCGTCATCACGTCTTCGTGCTGAAGAAACTCTCCCTCGACACTCAGCTATATATAGAGTTCGTGGGACGTCACCGAGCTGAATGTGTGCAGATCGCGGAGGTGCCGTACCTTCGGTGCTAGGATTGGTCGGATCGTGAAGACATTCGACTACATCAACCGCGTTGTCATAATGCTTCCTCTTACGGTCTACGAGGGTACATAGACAACACTCTTCCCCTCTCATTGCTATGCATCACCTAGATAGATCTTGCATGTGCGCAGGATTTTTTTTTTGAAATTACTGCATTACCCAACAATACAATAGGTCTGGTACCCAGCATAGCATACTTTATAGAACCTATGACTGAGGCATAGGGAATGACTTTTCATTCTCTTTCTATTTTCTGCCATGGCCGAGTTTTGAGTGTTTACTCAATTTCACACCTTACAACTCAGGCAAGAACCCCTTCTTTGCTATTCCATTTTGAACTACTTCAAAATCTTGTTAAGGTATGTACTCATTGAAAAATCTTATCAAGCGTCTTGATCTATCTCTATAGATCTTGATGCTCAATTTGTAAGCAGCTTCACCGAGGTCTTTCTTTTTTTGAAAAACTCCTTTCGAATTCTCTTTTATGCTTTCCAGAAAACTCTACATCATTTCCGATAAATATGTCATTCACATATACTTATTAGAAAGGTTGTAGTGCTCCCACTCAGTTTCTTGTAAATACATGCTTCACCGCAAGTCTGTATAAAACCATATGCTTTGATCACTTTATCAAGGCATATATTCCAACTCCGAGATGCTTGCACCAGTCCATAGATGGATCGCTGGAGCTTGCACACATTGTTAGCACCTTAAGATTGACAAAACATTCTAGTTGCATCATATACAAGTCTTTTTTATAAGAAATCCATTAAGGAATGTAGTTTTGACATCCATTTTCAAGATTTCATAAAATGTGGCAATTGCTAACATGATTCGGACAAACTTTAGGCATCGATACGAGTGAGAAAATCTCATCGTAGTCAACATCTTGAATTTGTCAAAAACCCTTTTCGACAAGTCGAGCTTTGTAGATAGTAACACTACTATCAGCGTCTGTCTTCCTCTTGAAGATCCATTTATTCTCAATGGCTTGCCGATCAACGGGCAAGTCCACCAAAGTCCACACTTTGTTCTCATACATGGATTCTATCTCAGATTTCATGGCCTCAAGCCATTTTGCGGAATCTGGGCTCATCATCGCTTCCTCATAGTTCGTAGGTTCGTCATGGTCTAGTAACATGACTTCCAGAAAGGATTACCGTACCACTCTGGTGCGGACCATACTCCGGTTGACCTACGAGGTTCGGTAGTAACTTGATCAGAAGTTTTCATGATCATCATCATTAGCTTCCTCACTAATTGGTTTAGGAATCATTGGAACTGATTTCTGTGATGAACTACTTTCCAATAAGGGAGCAGGTAGAATTACCTCATCAAGTTCTACTTTCCTACCACTCACTTCTTTCGAGAGAAACTCCTTCTCTAGAAAGGATCCACTCTTAGCAACAAATAACTCGCCTTCGGATCTGTGATAGAAGGTGTACCCAACAGTTTCTTTTGGGTATCCTATGAAGACGCACTTCTCCGATTTGGGTTTGAGCTTATCAGGTTGAAACTTTTTCACATAAGCATCGCAGCCCCAAACTTTAAGAAACGATAGCTTAGGTTTCTTTCCAAACCATAGTTCATACAGTGTCATCTCAACGGATTTAGATGGTGCCCTATTTAACGTGAATGCAGCTGTCTCTAATGTATAACCCCAAAACGATAGTGGTAATCGGTAAGAGACATCATAGATCGTACCATATATAATAAAGTACGGTTATGACGTTTGGACACACCATTACGCTGTGGTGTTCCAGGTGGCGTGAGTTGCGAAACTATTCCACATTGTTTCAAATGAAGACCACACTCGTAACTCAAATATTTGTCTCCACGATCAGATCATAGAAACTTTATTTTCTTGTTACGATGATTTTCCACTTCACTCTGAAATTCTTTGAACTTTTCAAATGTTCCAGACTTATGTTTCATCAAGTAGATATACCCATATATGCTCAAATCATCTGTGAAGGTCAGAAAATAATGATACCCATCGTGAGCCTCAACACTCATCAGATCGCATACATTAGTACGTATTATTTCCAATAAGTCAGTTGCTCGCTCCATTGTTCCGGAGAACAGAGTCTTAGTCATATTGCACATGAGGCATGGTTCGCAAGCATCAAGTGATTCATAATCAAGTGATTCCAAAAGCCCATCGGCATGGAGTTTCTTCATGCGCTTTACACCAATATGACCTAAACGACAGTGCCACAAATATGTTGCACTATCATTATCAACTTTGCATCTTTTGGCATCAATATTATGAATATGTGTACACTAAGATCGAGATTCAATAAACCATTCACCTTGGGTGTATGACCTCAGAAGGTTTAATTCATGTAAACATAATAACAATTATTCTTTGACTTAAATGAATAATTGTATTGCAATAAACATGATCCAATCATATTATGCTCAAAGCAAACACCAAATAACATTTATTTTAGGTTCAACACTAATCCCGCGATGGTGATCTTATCAACCTTGGAATCACTTACAACTCACATCATCACCTCGCCCTTAACTAGTCTCTGTTTATTTTGCAACGCCCGTTTCGAGTTACTACTCTTAGTAACTGAACTAGTATCAAATACTGAGGGGTTGCTATAAACACTAGTAAAGTACACATCAATAACATGTATATCAAATATACCTTTGTTCACTTTGCCATCCTTCTTATCCGCCAAGTATCTAGGGTAGTTTCACTTCCAGTGGCCATTTCCTTTGTAGTAGAAGCACTCAGTTTCAGGCTTTGGTCTAGCTTTGGGCTTCTTCATGGGAGTGGCAACTTGCTTGCCATTCTTCTTGAAGTTCCCTTTCTCTCCCTTGCCCTTTTACTTGAAACTAGTGGTCTTTTCAACCATCAACACTTGATGCTTTTCTTGATTTCTACCTTCGCTGATTTCAGCATCACGAAGAGCTCAGGAATCATTTTCGTCATCCCTTACATTTTATAGTTCATCACGAAGTTCTAGTAACTTGGTGATAGTGACTAGAGAACTCTGTCGATCACCTTATCTAGAAGATTAACTCCCACTTGATTCAAGCAATTGTAGTATCTAGAAAATTTGAGCACATGCTCACTGGTTGAGCTATTCTCCTCCATCTTGTAGGCAAAGTACTGTCAGAGGTCACATACCTCTCGACACGGGCATGAGTATGAAATACCAATTTCAACTCCTAGAACATCTTATATGTTACATGGCATTCAAAACGTTTTTGAAGTCCCGGTTCTAAGCCGTAAAGCATGGTGCACTAAATTATTAAGTAGTCATCATACCAAGCTTTGTCAAACGTTCATAATGTCTGCATTTGCTCCTGCAATAGTTCTGTCACCTAGTGGTGCATCAAGGACATAATTCTTCTGTGCAGCAACGAGGATAATCCTTAGATCATAGATCCAATCTGCATCATTGCTACTATCTTCTTTCAACTTAGTTTTCTCTAGGAACATATCATAAATAAAATGGGGAAGATATACGCGAGCAATTGATCTACAACATAGATATGCAAATACTATCAAGACTAAGTTCATGATAAATTTAAGTTCAATTAATCATATTACTTAAGAACTCCCACTTAGATAGACACCCCTCTAGTCATCTAAATGATCACGTGATCCATATCAACTAAACCATGTCTGATCATCACGTGAGATGGAGAAGTTTTCAATGGTGAACATCACTATGTTGATCATATCTACTATATGATTCACGCTCGACCTTTTGGTCTCAGTGTTTCGAGGCCATATCTGCATATGCTAGGCTCGTCAAGTTTAAGCCGAGTATTCCGCGTGTGCAAAACTGGCTTGCACCCGTTGTATGTGAACATAGAGCTTATCACACCCGATCATCACATGGTGTCTCGGCACGATGAACTGTTTCAACGGTGCATACTCAGGGAGAACACTTATACCTTGAAATTTAGTGAGGGATCATCTTATAATGCTACCATCGTATTAAGCAAAATAAGATGCATAAAGGATAAACATCACATGCAATCGAAATATGTGACATGATATGGCCATCATCATCTTGTGCCTTTGATCTCCATCCCCAAAGTACCGTCATGATCTCCATCGTCACCGGCATGACACCATGATCTCCATCATCTTGATCTCTATCAACGTGTCATCACATAGTCATCTCGCCACTTATTGCTTTTGCAACTATTGCTATCGCATAGTGATAAAGTAAAACAATTATATAGCACATGCATCTTATGCAATAAAGAGACAACCATAAGGCTCCTGCCAGTTGCCGATAACTTTAACAAAACATAATCATCTAATACAACAATTTATATCTAATCACGTCTTGACCATATCATATCACAACATGCCCTGCAAAAACAAGTTAGACGTCCTCTACTTTGATATTGCAAGCTTTACATGGCTGCTACGGGCTTAACAAGAATCGTTCTTACCTACGCATTAAAAACCACAACGCGGTATAGTGATTGCTTTTTGATCTTCAGAAAGTACCCCGTTCATTGAATCCGATTCAACTAAAGTTGGAGAAACTAACACTCACTAGCCACCTGTGTGTGAAGCACGTCGGTAGAACCAGTCTCCCGTAAGTGTACGCGTACTGTCGGTCTGAGCCGCTTCATCCAACAATACCGCTGAATCAAGAATCAACTAGTGACGGCAAGCAATATGTATATACTCACGCACACAACTCCTTTGTGTTCTACTCGTGCATATAACATCCACGCATAGACCTGGCTTTGATACTGCTGTTGGGTAACGCAGTAATTTCAAAAAAAAAATCCTACACACACGCAAGATCTATCCAGGTGATGCATAGCAACGAGAGGGGAGAGCGTTGTCCACGTACCCTCGTAGACCGTAAGCGGAAGCGTTATGACAACGCGATTGATGTAGTCGTACGTCTTCACGATCCGACCGATCCTAGCACTGAAGGTACGTCACCTCCGCGATCTGCACACGTTCAGCTCGGTGACGTCCCACGAACTCTAGATCCAGCTGAGTGAAGAGGGAGAGCTTCGTCAGCACGACGACATGATGACGGTGATAATGAAGTTACCGACGCAGGGCTTCGCCTAAGCACTACAACGATATGACCGAGGTGGAAATCTGTGAAGGGGGCACCGCACATGGCTAAGAGATCAATTTGTGTGTCTATGGGGTGCCCCCTCCCCCGTATATAAAGGAGTGGAGGAGGGGAGGGCCGACCCTCTCTATGGCGCGCCCTAGGGGGAGTCCTACTCCTACCGGGAGTAGGATTCCCCCTTTGCCTAGTTGGAGTGGGAGAGAAGGAAGGAGGAGAGAGAGGGAAGGAAGGGGGGCCGCCCCCACCCAATTCGGATTGGGCTAGGGGGGCGTGCCCTCCACCTTGGCCTTCCTCTCCTCTTTTCCACTAAGGCCCATATACTCCTCGGAGGGTTCCGGTAACCCTCCAGTACTCCGATAAATGCCCGAACTCATCCAGAACCATTCCGATGTCTAAACATAGGTTTCCAATATATTGATCTTTATATCTCGACCATTTCGAGACTCCTCGTCGTGCCCGTGATCACATCCGGGACTCCGAACAACCTTCAGTACATCAAAACACAAAAACTCATAATACCGATCGTCACCGAACGTTAAGCGTGCGGACCCTACGGGTTCGAGAACTATGTAGACATGACCGAGACTCATCTCCTGTCAATAACCAATAGCGGAACCTGGATGCTCATATTGGTTCCTACATATTCTACGAAGATCTTTATCGGTCAAACCGCATAACAACATATGTTGTTCCCTTTGTCATCGGTATGTTACTTGTCCGAGATTCGATCGTCGGTATCTTAATACCTAGTTCAATCTCGTTACCGGAAAGTCTCTTTACTCGTTCCGTAATGCAACATCCCGTAACTAACTCATTAGTCACATTGCTTGCAAGGCTTATAGTGATGTGCATTACCGAGAGGGCCCAGAGATACCTCTCCAATACACGGAGTGACAAATCCTAATCTCGATCTATGCCAACTCAACAAACACCATCGGAGACACCTGTAGAGCATCTTTATAGTCACCCAGTTATGTTGTGACGTTTGAGAGCACACTAAGTGTTCCTCCACTATTCGGGAGTTGCATAATCTCATAGTCAGAGGAACATGTATAAGTCATGATGAAAGTAATAGCATAAAACTAAACGATCATTTGTGCTAAGCTAACGGATGGGTCTAGTCCATCACAACATTCTCTAATGATGTGATCCCGTTCATCAAATGACAACACATGTCTATGGTCAGGAAACTTAACCATCTTTGATTAACGAGCTAGTCAAGTAAAGGCATACCAGGGACACTCTGTTTTGTCTATGTATTCACAATGTACTAAGTTTCCGGTTAATATAATTCTAGCATGAATAATTAACATTTATCATGATATAAGGAAATATAAATAACAACTTTATTATTGCCTCTAGGGCATATTTCCTTCAAAATGTTCCGCAACCGTTTGCCGACATCGTACAATGTGGCCAAGCGAAACGGGCCTGCGGACGGAACATGTGCTATTTGTGCTTTAGGGGAAAACGCAAACCACGTGTTCTTTGGATGTTATCTTGCTAGATTTGCGTGGAGCGCTATTAGAAAAACGTTCAAGCAGAACCGGAACCCGCATTCTAGCCCTGACCTGCTAGCCTTGCTATCGGCCGAGAGGGGTGCTAATGCTAGGATAGTTTGGCGATGCCTAGGGGCGCTGGTTTAGTCTCTTTGGTCGGTTCGGAACAAAATTACTATAGAAAAGAAGTTTCCTGCGCACCCCGCCGACATTATCTTCAAATGCCACATCTTCTTACAGACTTGGGCACCGTTGGAGAAGACGCGTGACGCTGACCGCATGGACGGAATCATGAAGTAGATCAAGCTGACAATGGTGAAGGTGCGACGGGCGGATATGTCAGCTTGAGCCTTTTGCGTAATGCTAGTCGCTGGGAGTTTTTAAGCCATGTTTGGCTCCTGCTCTTTTACTAGAAACTGAGAGGATTTACCCCTAGACTATTCTGGGACGTGTGGCCCGATGTATTTTGGCTGTGTGATTTGTATGCTTAAAACTCTGTGGATGTTGCCGCCTTATTAATTTAAAGCCGAATGTTTTTAGCGTCTTCGTTTTAAAAAAACACTTCTCTCGGGATGTGTAGCACAATGGAGGGCCCGATCATCTTTTTTGGTCTATAAATGTTTTTCTTTTGCCATTTAATCACATAATTGCTTTAAGATCTCTTGTCACCTAGAATTTCACGTGTACTCTGCTGTGGCTCATATGCATGGTAGGAGTAATGATTAGTCAGATACTCAGATTAGATGCAAGCTTGGAGTGTGGGGTTCTGCTAGCAATTTCAACTCAAAAGGCGAATCCGTGGACACAGAGATATTTTGCGGGGCTCTCAGGCCATGGGACCTGAACCTACTCTATGACGTGGTGACCGAAAGGGACCCATCAATTTGTCTTCGTCCCGAAGTTTATCTCGTCATTGTTTTCTGAGACTTTATTTATCTCGTGTCATCGTCCGCCAAGATTTCAACATTTCCACACATGGAAAAAATATTTTTATAAAACAGTACAGACGCATGCGCTCGTATATATGCGCATATACTCATCCCTACGAATACACGCACATACCTGTCATTGTGAGCACCTCAAGAGGCTGAACCAACATATCATCTTAGGATTGACAAAGTCACCAAAGACGCCTCGTAGTCGACAGGAACGTCTTCTCTCATTGAAAGCGTACCGCCGGAAATCTTGAAATAAATACAGAAATAAATACAAATATCATGACTTAAATCCGGTGAGCTGGAAATACCACTACCGTCCTAATCATCCAATCATAGGTTCCTTCGCTATACAGATAAAAAAATTGAACAAATAGAGTTGGGCCTTTGGGGTATGTCACGTCAGTTTTTTTTCTTTTAATAGCCTAACTTGGAGATGTGTTTATAGAAAAATAAATCAATTTTGTTTAAAAAAATCAGTACTTATTGGTAGAGGTTTTTCTTTGCAAGAAAAGAATTTTATTAATCAACCGTGATGATTTACATTCAAAGTTGCTATTCTTGCCAATTGCCCAACTATAATTTGTTACCATGTTAATTGCGTGCTTTCGAGAGAAATACCTCTAGTGAACTTATAGATCCCGGGTCCATTCTTCGTCAATACTTTCTTCTACAAAAATTGCAGTTTTATTTGTCTTTACTATTTGCCGTTTTAATATACAACTACCTATCTATCTGTTTACTTTTAGTCTTGTAACTAACGAGACAGGGGCTTAACAATCCCCTGGCCGAGCATTTTATTTTATTTGTGTGTAGGTGCTGCTTATCTTGGTAGCCTAGGAGCTCTGTTTTCGTAAATCTTGTTTCTTAACTAAGAGAAAGCTTTGTTGCTATCTACATCATCCTTCCTCTTTGACGAAACCCAACGACTCCTACAAGAGTAGCACCTCCCAGCATGGGGTAGGCGTTATTTCTTGTACATTCACCGGCATACTTCTTAAGAAGTTGATCACCTCTTTCCCATAGTTTAAAAACCGATCCGGCAATCGAACCGGTGAGGTTGTCGGTTCAATTTTTTATTGGTCTGCCTGCTAGTTCATCGGTTCATTTGGGACAAAAAACCAAAATATTAAAGATAATTTTTCAAATTTTTGACCTCACACCAAATGAATGCACATAGAGGTATATTGGATCCAAACTATTAATAAATCACAATCTTTTTATTAGCCTAGTTGGTTATTGGGCTTTTAGCATGTGTTGCGTGAAGGTTAGCTATTTGATTCCTTGTTGATGCACCTTTTAAAATATTTTCTAGATTTTACTAAAAGACCATTACACCTTTAAAAACCCGGTAAGGTCTTGGTTCACGGTTTTTCCGGCCCGGTCTTTTTAAAACTATGCTTCTTCCCCTCCATTTTCAGGTTCGCCTTTCGGATGTTGTTGAATGGCGAGCAAGGATGTGATATAGCTCGTTAGAAATCTGCACGAAGCCTCGACGAGGACCAGTGGTTTGTGGCAAGTAACCTCATTTCCAGCATACCAAATTCGCCACATAGCCAGCCTTTGAACATCAGAGAGTTTGTCCAGTAGGAGAAAAATCTAATCAGGCTCGGCGTACCCCCTAGTCTCTTCGTGAGCTTACTAGAGAACCATCCAAGTCTCATACACTCACTACAAAAAAATACACTTCCGTGATGATACGTGTTTGTCACAGTAGGTCGCTTTTTTTGTCATGCATGTACATCCATGACAAATTTATGACAAAATCAAGATAGGCATACCAGTGCTGTCGTAGAAGTGTTCCATAACATTACCAAAATTATCATCACGGAAGTGTCCACTTCCATGACGATAAATCGCGCGTCACAGAAGTGCTTTCGTCAAGGGTGACCGACATGTGGCATCCACCGTAACGGAACACCGTTAAGCTATCGGGTCGGGTTTTGAATCCGATAACCCGTTAACAGCCCCGACCAATGGGGATTTTCCACGTGTAAAATCATCATTGGCTAGAGGAAACACGTGTCGGCTCATCGTCGGGACAGATGTCATCCACTCACTGGACAGAAGGCGCCTATGATACGTCGACACGTGGCACGACCCAACAAGTTTAAATGGGCCGGCCCAACTAAAGGCTTACAAGATTTTGCGGACCATAATGGGCCGGCCCAGCTAAAGGCCCACAAGATTTCGCGGGTCATAATGGGCCGGCCCGGGTAAAGGCCCACAAGATTTTTGTGTGTCATAATAGGCCGGCCCAGGTAAAGGCCCACAAAATTCTTGCGGATCATAATGGGCCGGCCCAGCTAAAGGCCCACGAGATTTCGTCGACATTAATGGGACGGCCCAGCTGTAGGCCCACAAGATTTTGAGGACCCTAGTAGGCCGGCCCGTTAACTGGCTGCCATGTTTTGGACCAAATGCCGGCCCATATTTGATCCGGTCTATTAATGATCTGCCACGCTCCGGGCCTAATAGTGGCCCATATGAGATCCGGCCCGTTAAAAGCCTACCATGTTCTGGGCCAAATTACGGCCCAGATCAGGTCCGGCCCTTTAAAAGGTTTTGGCCCTAATTATGGCCCATATCAGATTCGGCCCGTCAACTGGACACTATGCTTTTGGGCCCACTTGTTAAAGGCCCACTTAGTAATTCAGCATGATATTAGTTTTGGCCTGTTAAGGGCCCGTTTAACATTTTGGCCCTATATTAATTTCAGTCTGTTAAAAGCCCGTCATATAGTTGAGCCTAATTACGGCCCGGTTGCATCCGGCCTGCTCACAGCCGATATCTGATTGGGCCAAACAAGGACCGAGACAATTTTTCGGCCAGTTAAAAGCCCGTGATTTGATTCACACAATCATGGGCCGGGGTTCATTTCGGGCTGCTGCCGGCCCGTGAGCTGATCGGCACGTTTCAGGCCCAACCTACATCGTGATTGCATGACGGCCCGATTATGTACCGTAATTTTACGGTTTGGCCGGTTTACTGCGAAGACATGATATATATACAGTAAAATAACTGCAACATCGTGAATAAGAAACAACCTATACTATACAATAAAGAAATTACGGTATATTACATCCACTGGGCATCAAAGTTCGCCACTATGATAATAAAGCACAAGCAGACAACATATTACATACACTAGCCATCAAAGATCGCCACCAGTGCAAATAAACACAACGACAAAATAATATACAAAACCGACAACACTTCAATAGAGTTCAAGAAAGGTTAGCCCTACTGGGGAGCTGCAACGCAAGCAGCTGAGCAAGATGATGAGACTGCACTTGTTCAACACTTATATCTTCCTCACTCTGAAAGATAAACAAGCAGACAGATGACATGTTTTGCATATAAAAGTATCAGTGCTGACAATTCATCATATTTCTTACTAACAAATAAAGTGACACAGTTTAAATTTGCATTGACATAATATGGTATTGTTCAAGTCAAGACATGGCAGGAAATGACATTGTGAAGGAGTTGACAGCTTCACGACACCACCGGATTACAGATCAAGAACTCATAAGTATCAATGGTTAGTGTGCTGTCAATATATACCATTTCAGATTGGCAAATAAAGAGGCGGTTTAAATAATAGTAGAATGATATGACATTTTTCATAGTTAAGACATTGCAGAATATGACATTGTGCTGTAGTGGGTAGGTTCACCACACCACTGGATTACAGATGAAGAACAGAAGCATACATGCAATGCAAAAGAAGATCACTTACTCTGTATAGTTTAATTTACATGGTATGAAGAAGGAACTTGGTTGTACAACTGAAAACTTAAATTGAGGAAGGATGAACTTTTGTTTATGAACTACATATAATAAACTTTAAACAAGCAATTTGATGCAAACACCAAAAATAAACAGCTGTTGCGGTCATGCCTAACCAAATATATACAACAAAGTTTGAAGGCTTGAGATAGACAAACTTACATTATTGGTGAAGACATGCTCTATAAAGGCCTTGTCCATGCTGATGGGGGTGGGGGGCAATTCAAGAGGTTTACCACAGAATCTTCTTCAAAAGCATTGCCTTTATTCTACATTTTGTTAATAGTAAATATAGATGTGATAATATACGAAAAATGGAGAATATTTAAGATAAGATGAAGAGTGATGCTACATAACCAAGTAGCTATAAATGTAAGTGTAGCGATACAGGAAAAAGGTATAACCAATAGCAATGCACAGCTAAACTTCTTCAGTACCAACCTTATGGTAAGAGTAAATATAGATCTGATGTGTAGAAAATGGAGGGAAAAGGAAAATAAGCTGCAGAGTGATAATACATGAATAACTACCTGTCATTATAAGTACACTGATAAAGGACATCATGTACTTACAAGAACAATGCAGAGCTAAAAAACATTGGCATTGGATATATTCTACACTAATGTAACCATTCATACAGATCAGATAATTGGGAGCGAACAATTGATAAGCAAGCTATCATGCATACTGCTGTCACATAATGAACCAGGTATGTATGCAAGTACAGTGATACATGACAACATGCACTAACAAGAGCAAAGCAGCAGGCAGCATATTTGCGATATCCTGTCGTTCTTGTCAAACCGGAATTCTTCTTCGAGCAGATTTCCTGCAAAAAAGATCCGTAAGGCACATGCAAAAAAGTAGAAGTTCAAATTGTCATGTGATTTCATAGATAGTACCTCATCCTGGGAACGAGATCAGTGCATAACAAGGTTTTTCCATTCAATGTCTTCTAAATTTAGCACAGGAGACTTCACCGGAAATTCGTTTATAGACTTGCCATCAAAGTGTGATTTCCTCAGGTAACACCGATACTGTTGCAATGCTTCCTTAAAAAGCACAAGCAAGCTTTGCTCGTCATGACTATCCAGATTGACCCTCGCCTAGTTACAACAATGTAATATAAATCATTGATGTGTTCAATCAGCAGAAAATAGGAAAATAATAACCATGAATAATAGCACTTATACGTAAGTTGGACAGGAAGATGTGAAAATGGTGTTTGTCTTCACAATAATCTTCCCATGATGGGAATATATGCACGTAGTCCCTAACAACATTGAAATCATTGTATTTTAAACTGGGAATAAATGGAATGGGGTTCCAATCTGCAGGAATTGGCCGTCTCTGCAGTTGGGATAGGTCTTCGGCCGGTGGACTTGCTGTACTTTTTGCTGGAGTGGGATTTTTCTGTGGTACAGCTGGTGCTATGGCAAATGAAATCGGTATACCTTTTGCTGGAGTGCTGGTCCTGTGTGGTGGGGCTAGTGGTGTGGCCAGTGAAGTATGGGTACAGTCCGCTGGAGTCGGTCCTATGTTTTGTGTCACTGGTTGTACATCCAATATAAGTGGGGTGCTGTCTGATTTCTCCGGCACCACCATGTTTTTCAAGGACTTTGCTGGCGCTCCTTCTGGTTCGGCAATCACCCTCTTCCTTTTTGATGTCTGATGCACAAGAACATCATTTGAGTGGAAAAACATGGTATGATGATAGATGGAATATGTATTGATAATGGATGGGCATGACATCTCGACATATATGATGAGTAAACTAAGCAGATGGCGGTGCAACAAAGTAGAAGAAATGCAAGACAACATATGCAAGATACGCGCAATCAATAAAACCTTGCCAAATTAGAACAGGCACCTTGATGGGTGAACAGGATAGGCCATTTGCCTTTGACTCCTCGAGGTTAGAATAGTCATTAGGATGATATTCTGAACAAGAATCAACAGGTGGGGAGCGTACGAGTTTCATTGCTTCCAGAATGGCACTCAATGCCTTGCTGCCAATTTTGTAAGTCATTGCAATGTTCCACAATATTCTTCTGATGCGCGGATTCTGATATTCACTGTAATTGTGTATCATATCTGAGAACCATGAAAACATAAATAGTTGTGAGATTATCTTTGTAATGCAGATGATATTCTAATATAGGGGCGCCCCTGTAAACACTTGTGTGCTATCACTGGATTCTGATGAGAGAGCTCATGTGTGCTGTAATATGGTGCATGCATTTATATAATCTGGCATAAGTACACAAAAAATAGGCTCCAAAAATAAGGATAGCTGGCAGATGATAGGTTCATAATATACTGTATAGAGAGTTTATTGCCAAACCATGATAACAAGAGCACACAACAACTAGGCAGATTATAGTGTACATAACAGGGATACACCATAACCAGGATATATAAATCGGGAAAGTGGAACTGGCTGGAAATTACGGCTGCTAGTAATTCAAAGCCTATCGATCACGTACAAGCCAGCTCTATCAGCTGTTGACTGCAGATGTCCCTGCTCCCCTTCCTGACAAGGAACATACTGTGCTTCCCATACAGAACACCGCACGGGCCGCCGGCCGAACCACCGGCTCCACCGCCTGTGTTCCTCCGCCACCCCTACCCCCGCCCCCATCCGCGTCGAGTTTTATTTGTTCGACGAGGCCCCACCACCGCACCCCACAACCACCGTCCCTACCCGAGCCCCTTCGATCGCACCGGCAAACTCCGGCGAGCTCTGAAAAATCGACTGACCCAATTTTGAAATTTAGTCTACTGTGATTTAACTAGTGTGGAATATAAAAGGGGAAAACCATAAGCATTGCAAGTATGGTGTTGAGCGTGCCATGGCGGATCTGAAGGTGCAAACCGGACAAAGGCAACTTCGCAACCAAGACAAGAAATCAGAGTAAAGCAGTGGCGATCTATTTTCTTGCTGCGATAAATAAGTTGAGCAGATACGAAAGAGTACCGCCTCTGGTGCGGCGCCGTGTACGCATCTGCTGAGAATTTGACGGTGCTGCGGTAGTGATGGCTGTCAGTGGCATGAAAGCAGATCTAGGAGGGTAGACGGTGGAGGCGGGGCGCGGTGTACGAGACGGTCGTAGGAGCAGCGCCGGCAAGGTGGACGACGGCGGGGATGAAGCGAGAGGACGGGATGCAAGGATCCCGGTTCGAAGCCATGGATGAGAGAGGTCGGTCTCTTGTAATGGACGGCGGCGTCGGGGTATCAGCTCCGGCATGGTGGAGGAGGACGGCGGTGGATGGGGCGGCGGACGGCGGCGGACAGAGGAGGGTGGGGTGGAGAGGGTGTTTTGGCGCCCACGGAATACGAATGGGGAAAAGGGGGTAGAGAGGAAGGGGGGAACCATGTATTCAGGGCGCGCTTGTCTCAAATGCGAGGAAATTTACAAACTTAGCCCCCGTTTCAAATTTCTACTACATCACAACAACACTAGTCAGTTGGGGATAGGACGGTAATCTCGCATACACCGAATATTTGCCGACGAGAGTTTGTTTTTGGCGCCCACCGTGTATGAATATGAATCGGGGAGGGAGTCGATTTCGGCCGAGGACACACTGTGTTTTGGCGCCCACCGTGTATGAATCCGGGTGAGAGGCGGTTACATCATGTTTGGGTGAAATTACAAACCTACCCCTATCGAAACCTATAGAAATCCAGCATATAGGCTTTGCGTGGCAGGGATAGGCAGTAGTGATTCCATCTCGCAAATTTTGGTTTCGGGCGGTTACTGTGACTTTCCCCGCTTCGTTCAAATTTTGCAGAGTGCACGTTTACCGTGCCAACTCAATTCGAATACCGTTTGTATTCTATTTTTTTCGGGCAGGATCCATTTTCAATTGGAATTACATTCTATATACATCATTTTTTTATATATACTTTCAAAAGCACAACAAAGAATTCTGCTCCTTTATATGTATAATATGATTTACAAATACAATGATCTCGAAATCTTTAGGTTGAATTCGAAAAAATTTAACCAAATTATGTTCTACTAAAATGTATGGATCAATAATTCTACATATTAAGTAACATAGATGTGCGTGAATTCATATGAGTATGCATGTTTGATAGATCAATTTTGGTTCGAGTATGGATTACATGTATCATCATCTCGAATTCAAATATTTGAATCCCTTTTTTGTTCACTCCTTTCACGCCCATCTCTCTCGCATGCATGCTTCTTCAGGTAGCTATCACTCTCTTTTCTCCAGCTCACCCGCACGCTCATTTCATGTTGCTCCTATCCTCGCAAACATGGTCTCTCGACGTCTCCCTTGAGAAGTGTCACACTCTCCCTATCATTATAAATTACATGGTTTTCATTATCTCTCATGTCTCTACTGTTCTCTGGTATCACTCGGTACCTAAGCTTTCTTTTTCACCGTCAAACACACAGTCTCCACTCGTCTTTCACTTTGTCTTTCTCTCTATGGGATTCTCTCTCACACCCTATATGTCTCTACATATGACTCATACCACTAAAATTACTCTCTCTCTATCTCTCCTATAGACACAACATTTGTTGCGGTCTCCTTTTCGTCTCCATCCCAGACTGACATTATTCATTTGTTTACCGATCAGACAACCCCGACTACCGTCTCCTCTCTCTCTCTCACAGACACACACGCACAACTCCTGCTTCCACTCCCCTTCCCGACTAAAATCTCTATCTCACACACAAAACTATCACTTTCGCACCCTGACTTGTATTTCTCTCACAAACATTTATCGACTAGCTAGCCTCTAGATAGGTTTATACACCCGCACACTCGTGCTTCCACCATCGCATACATGTCTCTCTCCCGCTCCTTGTATCTATGTAGATTTTTCTTCCCTTCTTGAGACACGCCCTCTCGATCGTGCACACACACACACTATCGCCTCATTTTAAGCTGATACCTATCGCACACACACTCCTTGTGTCTTTGTCACACATGCACTCCGTCCTCCTCCACTCGCCCTCTCTCTCACACACATGGGCTTTTTGCAACAACTAGCAAGATGCCCATGCGTTGCACAGAACATCAAGATGCATTTGTATGAGTAGTTTATCTTATGGGGGAAAAGGATGAACGAGTGCAAATGTGGAGAGGGGTGTGGGTATCTTTTTGCAAAATTGCCATAGTTTCCTTCCTATCCGTCAGATATAGATCGGACGACCTATATTGCAGGATGGTAGGCACACGATCATCACCGAAAATTCTTATTATAAGAGTAGGGATAAAAATAGAGTTGGTGATGATGGTGGGCCTGCCATCCTGCAATGTAGGTCGTCTGATTTATATCTGACGGATAGGAAGGAAAATATGGTAATTTACCCGCACTCTTCACCACATTTGCAGATAAGGCCTTCCCTCGTTCATCCTTTTCTCCCACAAGATCTTGATGTTTCGTGCAACGCACGAGCATCTTGCTAGTAAGAGTAGAAATTAGACATATACCACTTCTCGAATCTTGACACCAACAACATTCCTCCCTTATCTCATCAAAACCGCCAAAGGAATATATTTTGAGTGAAACATAACATATTTTTAGTGATATACGTATTTCAAAGCTAGACTTTTTTTTCTATCAAATCGGTGAGTATGTATTAATCCAGTGGCGGAGACAGGCCTGGGGCAGCTAGGGCTATAGCCCCAGGCCTAGAAACAACTTCCTTTGTAATTTCTTCATGCAAAGCATAGAAAATCATAGAAGTTTATCACTCAACATAGCACAACCCCAGGCGTAGTCTGCATCTAGCTCTGCCACTGTATTAATCTACTTTGATCGTGTGGCAACACATTGGCACATTGCTAGTAGTTATTATAATTTTTTGGACACCAGACAAACGGTGGAGTACATATACGAAGAGAAGAGGCGCACGCACGCAGTCGGCCTCTCGCTATCTCGCACACATGAGTGTTACGTAAAGGCGACATTAACAAATAAACCCTAAAACCCTAGGGGCACGATTGCTGCATTCGCGGGTACCGGGTACATGGTGGAGCACCTTTGTAGGAATAGTCAGCTCGCGTGATAATTTGATCCGTAGGAGTTGATGGTCGGGACCACAGGTGAACGACTTGGAGCGCTGTGGCTCGCCAGTTGCCACAGATCGAGTAACCACGTTTAAAACATCATTTTTTAGTGGGGTTAAGAGTTCCGATTTTCAACGGCGTGTTATAAGTAGTAAGTAGTTTTTAGAATGATTGGTATGGAGCGAAAATGGAATTCATAGTACTACATACCTCCTTGGCGTATGGTTGTATGGTTTGTTTGTTTTTTGCGATGGAGGTTGTATGGGTTTATGTTGCGAGATGTTGAACCTGGTAGTTCTAGGGCAAATACTATGGTTTAGATTTAGATGCTGGTTTTCTTTAATGAAAATCGGAAGGGGAAACCCTTCTTCGATTAAAAAAACTACTACCTCCATTCTGGTTTACTAGTCCCCATCGTACTTTGGGTCAAAGTTTGTCCACGAACTTTACTTGTAAAATGTGAATGGAAAACGAGATTTTGTTATACCCAAAGAAAAAAGGACTGGAGGGAGTGATTGCTCTGACACGGACGCGACCTCTCATAGCGCAGGCATTGAACCGGCACGCTGGCCAAGAGGGCCGCACTCGCTGCAGGCCCGGCTGAGCACGCCTCCTTGCTGCGTGCAACCAGCTTAAGACTGCCCCACCTGCTTTCATTGAATCCGCGCGTGTGCCGGCAACACGTCCTTCCGCGAGCCGGCAGGCATTTTAGAACACAAAAAATGACTAAAATATAATTAATTTACGCATGGTCTTGACTTGTTGTGCTCGCACTGGTAGCAGGAACTAGTAGAGGATTTTCTTTATTTATAACTCTCGTCACATTTTTTTGGCTTTGAAGTGAATCATGGTTGTGGACATTATGTATGAATGTGCAGATATCTGTGAACATGAGTTTGATGTGAAAGTTGAACTTGGAATGTCGGGCTTGCACGTGAACTATACCATGTCCAATGCTTCGTCTGTTATTGTTTGGAAAGTAATTGTTGTTATTACATGAACCGAAAAAACATTTTGTGCCACATCAGTAGATGCACGGACATCACAACAGGCATGCTGACTGGATAAACATTTGAACCTAGCTATTATGAAGGAAATTTTGTATTGATAACAGTTTTAGATAGCAGGAGACGCCTAGCCTGCTCTGCCTCTGCTAGCTTATTTCTGGCTTCTTTCATCTCTTCTTTGGCTTGGGTGAAGAGAGCATCTGATTGCTCTTTTCGCTTCTTCAGGAACTCAGCTACATTCTCAAGGGCTGCTGCACGCTTTCTTTTAGCCTTTACTAATGCCACGAGGACACGAACAGCTGACGACTCCACCTGGCTTGTGTGTAATCCAGCATCATCTGGGAATTTGCACCTTGTGTCTAATCCAGCATCATTAGGGAACTGGCACCTTGTGTGTAATCCAGCCTCATTTTGGAAACATGATCTCGAGGTTGACCATACTTCCCTCCTTGCAGGAACTGCATCCTGACATGAAGTTACTTCTTTTTTAGATCAATACTCAGAGCAACCTAGATCCATTTAGTAGAAGCCAGATAAACAGAACTCGGAGAAGTGAATTCAAAAGGAAAAAATAAATAAAAACATACTACAAGGTGAGAACACCCACTTCCTACATCAAGCTAAAAACAAAAGCATTAGGACGATTAAGAATCTTCTTTTTACACATCGAAGAACACCACGCTTAAGAGAAACAGAAACTACAACATATACACATCGAAGAACACGAGGCTACACGAAAGTAATTGAAAGGGTGTTACTTACCAAAGCTCGTTTTACAGGTTCGGTGCAGCTCCTCTTTATCTTGCCACGCTCCTTGAAGATATCCCGAATATCCCGTGTTTGGTCTTCATTGCTCCTCTGCATGTTCACACTCATGGTTTTAAAATCTCAACATGGCAAGAAAAATATACTACTAGTAATACTCGTGCATCTTGTGGGAAACATTAAAGCACTCGTCTGCCATGTTAGAGCATCTCCAATAAGATAAACTACGCATACAAATGCATCTTGATGCGTGCAACGCATGGGCATTTTGCTAGTTCTAAAAACCTTTCCATCATTTGCCACACTACTGCTTGCATATGAAAAACCTACCCAAGCACATCGCGATACATGAGCGACACACAATTACAAGCTGATATTCTGTTGGACAATGGAGGCTATAACCAATTACTTTTACAGGAACAATAGCACCCAGGAAATTTGAAGGGTAGGTATGAACAAAATTGGAACTGCACATGTACTGCTAAGTGATTCGATACACACATTACCAATCGAGGAGGAGAACGATGGTCGCGGCAGCCTCTGTGAGTCATGGTCGGCAACGGGAGTCAGTTCATTGTCCACGACGGTGGTACTTCTGCGCTTGGCGTCGGCTTTCGGGAAGTAGATCCGAGACCGTGGAAGACGATGCCGGGGAAGAGGCTCCGTGTACGACGACGATGGTGGACCGGCTCCAGTGCGGCGTATGAGGTCGTCGATGAGGCAGATGCGCTGCGGTGGACGAGTGCGCCGATATAAAGGGGAGGAGCACGAAGGCTGCGGTGCCGTGGAGAAGTCTATTTTGCGGTGGGGATAGAAATTGGGGAGTATTCAGGTGTACTACTCTGGGTGCCGGGGTGGGGTTGGCTGGGTAGGGTGAACCTGAAGTTACGAAAACAGCCCCCTACCAAGCGTCATCCGTAGGCCTGTTCTGAAGGCTATGATGGTAACTTCCCACTACTCGAATCAGGGTTGCGGGAGATTTTCCCGCCGACCTCAAAATCTTGTGACACTGGACTCCCTGTGTGGCGTGTTGAGTGATTCGGCTAAGCAACTAGCGAGTAGTAGTAGTAAACTCTGCATATTAGGTTTGACCGAAGTCAAACTTCCTAAAGTTTGACCAAGTTTATAGAAAAATATAAACATTTACCATAACAAATATGTATGATGTGAAAGTACATTCAATAATGAATCTAATGGTATTTATTTGTTATTGTATATGTTAATATTTTTTTGTTATAAGCTTTCTGAGAGTTTACAAAACTTGACTTTGACCAATGCTAATACGCGGACTTAAATAAAAATGGAGGGAGTACACATTTGTTTTCTTAGTTTGTAGTGAACTAATCATTTGTTGAAATTATGAAATAAATATATTAGGCTATTGACTTCGAATGTAATGATCTATACAATTCAATAGTTACAATCATTGTCGAATCCCAGATGTATATGAGGTCTATAGTACTTCACAACATGCTCAAACTCACATAATCCCAGTCAAATGAGAATCTAAATGCATTTCATAGTTATTACTTTGTAGGATGCAACAAGAACAACCATAACTCTACATCAGCAATTATAGAAGCAACATTTTGACATATCCCAATGTGTGAATGAAACGTGCAGAGAGAGCTTTTGAAGATGGAGTAGATAGGGCGGGAAAGATTGTATGTATGTGGACGAGAGAGTAGGAGACAAACCTAACGAGACACACACAGAGAGAGAGAGAGATAGAGAGAGAAAGAGATAGGAAGAAGTTAGGTCTGTGAGAAAGATGCATACATGTAATATACATGAGATGCGTGTGCATCTGGATTCTGTATACGTGGAAGGAGAAGAGACAACATGTTTGATGAGAGAGCAGGAAAAACATGGACGAGAGGGGAAGGATCTCGTGGGTTGAGGGATTGACAATTTTGTGCACGTGAGAGAGGGATTGGTAATTTTGTGCAAGAGAGAGATGGTGGGGGGAGGAGTCAGTCAACCATCGTCACATCACCCAGCTTCCAAATGACCCCGCATTCTCTAGCGCGGTGTGGTCGCCGTCTTCGATCTGCTCGTTGCCCTCTTTGAAGATTGAGGTGTTGTGCATGTTGGGGTGCAAAGAAGCACAAGCGAGAGTGGTCGTCGTATAACCTTGGATGGGGATGAATTGTGTGCTCGGGGGAGTGTGTGTGTGTGTGTTGTGCTGCGTGTGTCTCTCTCTGTGTGTGTGTGTGTCAGATATTGACAGAAAACAAACCTAAGGAGAGAAATGGGTATTCACGAAGAGATTGTGCGGGCCTTGAGGTGGACAGGGGCCGGGTGTGGGTGTCAAAATGTGCGCGTTGATGCATGTGTTGCATGCGACCGTGCGAGGGACGAGCGAATCGAGAGAGATGGTTGTTGTGTTACGGATGCTCCTCTCTCTGCCTCTCTCCCTCTCTCTCTCTCTCACACACACACATAAGTAAACTAGAAGACCGTTCTCTCATGTATATACAACGTATCGGCATCTGACTATGTCTCACTCATGCACGATCATTTGCACATTCACACCTCTCTATGTCTGTATCACACGCACATCGTCTCCACATTGCCCTTCCGCCACAACACACATATGGACACATACACACGTTCTATCTCAGTCACACACACAAAATCAGCATTAAAAAAAACTAGGGCGCACCTAAAACGTCCAAATCCAAATAAACACGAACTGGAGCTAAATTCAAATATATGGAAATATTGCAGCGTCAAGAACTTTCACAGGAAAAAAAAGTTGAGTAATATTCGAGAATTGTTTCACACACACAAAAAGGTTAGGTGGATGTCCTTCGAGCGCGACACGGTGACGCACCGTTCGATCGACCGCGCGGCCGTGGTTCACGCGCTTGCACAAGATTCTGTATCATGGTCGTGGTACTAAGGTTGGTCACAATGGGCAAGAACATAAGCTAGTAACTAATAAAAGTGCTGCCTAAGTCTAATGTTTACGTGTACTAGTACGGTTTTCTTTTAAGTTTGACCAACCTTATATATAAAACTAAAGTAAGCACCTACACGCGCACTCATCAATATGCTGGCGCTGCTGTTGCGCATGCCGGCGCCCGCCTACTCCGGCCAACAATTTCTCGCCCATCACCGCCGTGTCGCCGCCATCCCTGTGCCATGAAGCCGAAGGCTTGCCCGCTCACATTGTCTGCAGTCCCTCCTCGCGATGCCGCCGCGCTGCCAAGCACGCGAGCAGCTGGTGGAGCCGCGTCTATGCATGCAGCATACGAAGAGAAGGACGAGCGCGTGCTCCAGCACGCCGACGAGGAGGAACTAGCGTGTCATTATTGTCTCCGCCCGCGCGGAGGAGCGCGCATGGTGGCTGTCGCGGCGGAAGCCGGTCGCGCGCGCGTCGAGCCCGCAAACCGGGTGCGTACGCGGAATCTACCTTCGAGACCTTGAATGCCACGTGGATCCTGCAATCTGAAGGAGCAATTTGGGTCAGTCGACTCATGTGAGCCGTTTGATGCAACATGGATGGCTAGAAGGGCTTCTTCCACCTCTTTTACCGTCTTCTTCCTTCGCTCTGTCAAAGTTCCTTCACAAATCGACTGACCCAAATTATACTACTAGTACGAACGTATTAAGTACAGTAGGAATACGAAGATATGAGCAGTAGTACCAACTGTAAGAAGAACAGTAGTAAGACATAGTACTAGTACTACTGTACGTACTAAAGAGTTCAAATAACGAGAAAGAACATAAACATAGTTCTGCTGGGGCCTCAGCACAACACACCCTTGAAAATAAACTAATAAGCAACTAGTCCGCTTGACACTGCAGTAGAACCAGCATGAGCGACGACACTGCCACCTACTTGGAGTCCGAGTCCACGTCCTCGACTTCGTCCTCGCCCCTCTTCCTCTTCCTCTTCGCCAACGCTTCTTTGCTTGAACCGGACACTGGGCTCTGCTTCTTCATCCAACCCTTGTAGATATTTAAACAAAGGTAGGCATCCATTGCTGCGTACATGATGTTATCTTCATCTAATGTCTTCGACTCCCATGCATGATGAAACTCGTGATGAGGTTTCTTCAGTTTAGGGTACGAAGGATCAATCATGGTTGCTGCCAGGGTCAGCATTGAAGGTTGAGAGGAGGACACCAGGCTTGCCTTCTGGAGATCGAAGGGCTGGCCTACAACGAGACCTCTCCGACGCAGGACGTCACTATCATTCTTAAAGCCTACAGTAACGAATTTCACTCTTTTGTCCTTGAGGAAGTTCTTAAAATCCTGGCACTCAACGTCGGCATGGCATATGTGGTAGACCAAGTAAACGTTATGTAGGCAAACCTGGATCACGGCGGGCTTCTTCCTCTCTTCATCCTTTTAGATCTTTCTCTCGTCTCAGGACTGTGGTGTACTCAACATCTAGCCCAGCGACCCACTCATCGGTTGAACTGTTGAACATGCGTAGGAAGCGAGCAATCCATGCTTTCACCATCTCGGATCCACGTGTGTAGATGACGATGAACTGATCGCCGGTGATGGATCTAACCTGGTACTCAGTGGCAACCATGGAGATTTGGGAGGCCATGGATTTTGGAGGAGGGTTAGGAGAAGTTGAGCTGTTGTACCCCGCACAAAAAAACTGGGAGCGAACTAATGTGAAAGGACGGGACGACTGGGAACGAACTGTTGTAAGGTAGAAGACGGGGACGAGTAGGGCGTGCGAACGGCGTGGGGTTGCTCGCTTGCCCGATGGATAAACAGCTACAAGCCCCCAAAGAGTTCTCGAGAACTATGCGGGACCCACTAGATGTCATGTCTACTAGACCCATATCGTAGGCCTGACGGTATAGCTTCTGCCTGTTCGCACGCCATGCCGGCGCGTGGATGTAACTTCACTTAATTCCGTCAAACATCGCGCCTCCCACGACCTTCGCCTCCCTCGCCCGGTCGCGCCCTTTGAGACTTCGTCCGACTATAAATGAGCAATTTTTTTGCCTTTTTTAGACAAGCAATTTTTTCCTACTCCGCATGCATGATACTTCCTCTGGTCCTTTTTACTCCCGTCAACCATTTGCAAAGTGTTTGACCAAATTTATACTTTTTTTGAACACCGCCTTATATTAATTAACCAGGCACACCAGTACACTCATTCGATACAATATTCACCACACAGGGCGGTACGTTATTTACAAGAATACCATCTAATCTATTGTCAAAGCTATACTTAGCGATTAAGTGAAGATTGTTGATCAACTTCGAGATGCTCAACGCTTTCATCTTCAGGTCACGCATAGCAGACCTGTCAATGCTTTGACAGGCATCAATGAAATCCCACGACCAAATTTATACTAAAAATATCAATATCTACAATACTCCCAAAACACTTAGGTGCGGTGCATTAACTTCTACCTCGTTTCTTGTTTCTTGACATATCAACCTATAGGAGATGTGGGTGTGCATGCTTTTAATGACTTGAGACTACCAAACATGACATGCAGTGGTTAGTTCATTGCATGCAATGCTATTAATTAGCAAATAAACATTAAGATCTCTCGTTTTCCCCTCCTCCTTGGTCACAGTGCACAATCTAAGATGACTTGCTCACCTAGACGGAGGGAGTACTGATTATAATGAGTATAAGAACTACGTTTTATAATGAGTGTAAAAATATTGATTTGACATTGCGAATGTTGACACATTGTGGAATAGTTTTTGAAGTCAGCAAAAGTACTCAACTAGTGCTGTCGTTCTCCACAAAAAATGTGTTTACCAATGCATGCATGAACACTAGTTACTCTAACCCCCCTCTCTTCTTTAATTCTTTGCCACATCAGCATGTTTGCTATTCCCGTGTGCATGATGCCAGCTAACATACCACCATTATGGCCAGCCTTAATCATCGCATGCAATAATTTAGTGCACCTTGAAATATGAACATGTGTGGGGCGTGTTTGTTTTTAATGACTTGAAACTATACCTAGCCCGACATGCAAGATGACTTATTATGCACCGTTCCCCATACCTGCAGGAAGCCCATTCGTCTCCAAATCTTTTCCTCTCCATGTGTGGAAACAATATGCCTGCCAAACTCTCCTTCTCCCTCCGGCGGTCCCACCACTCCACCCCGTGTGAAAAAATCTACATGCATGACTCTCCCCCCCACGCTCGTCCAATCCATTGTGACCAGCAATATTTCCACCCCTTCGCTCCCCGGTAATTTACTCCAACAAATATGCCCACGTAGTTGTTACTTAACTGCAGGTGCATTCAGTCACTGACATATGGGCCCAACAGGGGTCTGGCCCACATGTCAGTGACACAACTGGACCGGCAGTTAAGTCAGTGCAGCTCAGTCCATATCTTACTTAGGTGTGCCATTGCTCACTATAAATACCGCGCCTCCCACGGCATCGCTATCTCCTCCCCCTCACGTTCACGTTCATCGCTATCTCCTCCCCCTCCCTCTCATGTCGACCACCATGGCATCGCCCCTCCCAAGCCCTAGGAGCCCCTCGCTGCACCACGCGGACGGTCACGCGTCGCTGTTTCGTTCCTCACCGCCACTAGTCGAGGAGGACGCGTCGGTGTCCGCTCCTCGCCGCTACGCGATGCGTCGCCGTTCCGTTCCTCGCCGCCACTAGTCGAGGAGGACGCATCGGTGTTCCGCTCCTCGCTGCGACGCGATGCGTTGCCGTTCCGTTCCTTGCCGCCACTAGTCGAGGAGGACACGTCGGCGTTCCACTCCTCGTCGCGACGCGTCGAGGTGGACGCGTCGGTGTTCCCAATCTCGCCAGCACGCGCGTCGGAGGACGCGTCGGCTCCCCGCTACAAGGAGAACGTCACGCCGCCCGCCGAGCCCCCCAGCCTTAAGGAGCTTTGGAAAGAAATGGATGTCGCCTTGTGGGAGGTGTTGCCTCCAGCAGAGCGCGCCAAAATAGAGGCGGAGAAGAAGGCCGAGGAAGAGAAGCGCACCGCGGAACAAGCTGCCTGGGAGGCCTATGTCATGTCCGAGAGAGTCAGGCAATTGGCTCTTTGGCAGAAGGCTCGTGCGAGGGCCGTGAGGGTGGCGGAGGACGCCCGTGCCGACGCCCTGAGTGCAGTCGGGCCCAAGCGCCTCATCTACGCTTGGCGGTACGTGGACCAGGTGCACGCTTCCAGCGAGGAGGAGTACCTATTGGCGCCGGATCACCACACCGGTGAGATCGCGCTCGCCCGCTGGCAAGCCGTCAATCAGCACCTCGCGAGTTGCCAGGCTGAGGAAGAGGCGTTGTGTCGGTGCGCTGGGAAACGGCCGTGCACCAGGGCACTCGTGGCGCGCCGCAAGCGCTCCTGCGTGCGCCGTGGCTTTTAGGAGGAGTATAATTTTTGTTTTGTAAGGTGATCTCATTAGTTTTGGGACGCAAATGATAAATCCCGAATGTTCAGGAATTTTTAGCGTCCTTAATTAAGTATGTAAAAGGGAAAGTTTGGAAACCTTGTGTATTCGTACGCATTTTGCAAGTACGTGCATATAGCACAAACTTTACTATATACTATCGCACTACACGTCTCTCTCGATATATGCTTGCAGACTGTGCTACTCCCTCCGTCCAGGTCAATAAGTCATCTTCGGTTGTGCACCGTGACCAAGGAGGGAAGACTTATACACCTAGACGGAGGGAGTACTACTATTACTTATGTACGTGCAAATGCACGTTTTAACATTACGATGCGGTTTTTGTAAAAGTAGAAAAACAGCACTAGTCAAGCTTGTGAAACGATTCAATGCAAAACAAATGCAAAAATGCTCGTTTGATTGTTTACTTTTAGCTTCCTTCTCTGTGGTTATTTCTCTGTCGTACTTTGTACGGAGTATCTCACTGGTTGGAAAGGCATGCAAATTCCCAAACCGCTTCCTACACCCTGTATCTCACTGGTTGCCGGCGTTGACGTTGTCGCCCATGTCGAGGATGAGGTTGCCGAGGTCGGGGAAGAAGTCGTCGTTCGCGAAGTCATCGCTACCAGCAGTCGTGCGAGTGCGCTCCCCAAAAACCTGATCGCCCCTCTCCCATACAGGATCACGAGAGGCGGGGTTCCAGAGGCCTGCTGTCCCTTCTTCCGGTGCACACCGAAAGGAGGGATGGAGAAGACTTGCTTGGCGGCGCAATGATCTGGAACGGTGGTGAGAAACTATATAGTGCGGGCCGGGTAGGTCGTGGGAGTATAGCTCTATCCTCGGCTCGGCTCAATCCCGCAACCCGCGGCGCGTCGTGACGAGGTGTGGCGTGGCGAGGAGAGCAAGGAGGAGGAGCGCGCGTGTAGGTCTCCTCTTCTCATGCTCATACAAGTGGTAGAAGAGCTCACCTTATAAAGGCCTACTAGCAAAATTCCAACATCAACCAGGCCGTCCATGAAACGGGAGTGTCTGTAGGGGACGTTGCGCCAGTTGAATATATGAGCAAGTTACTACGAGATTTAATCCGAATAAGCACAAAATAAATCTTGACGGCTATAACAGAGATGAAACTAATCATGTGGACTAGCATAGTAGTAGGATACAGAGTAGAAACATGAATTCTACCACGATTTCGAACAGGAAGGACAGAAACACATACGGTGCAATGGGAGCAGCACCATTGGCGTTGAGGTTGTCGCCCATGTCCAAACACCACGTAGACACGGTCTTTGAGCACGGTTCATAGTCGTTCCACGCTCGGGCATTGAAGTTTGTAACTATTTTAGATTAGAATATACTACTCCTTCGGTGCTAGTAGTAGAGCAGAGTCCTACTCTACTACTCTACTCAAGCAAGTTAGGGCATAGCATTGTAGGGAGTACCAGTACTGTGATCACTCAAGCAAGTTGTCTGGCATCGACATGACCCTACGCTGCTGGTATGTGTCTCGTAAGTCAAGCGGCATGCTGTAATCATCATCACCTGTCCACTTCCCGCAGCACATATTCGCTTCTCCATCTTTGTCCGCACATAATCTCGTCCAATCTTTCATCCCCGCTAAGGCGCCTCCCCCCCCTCGTCCGAAACCCAAGCACTAACAATGGCAGAACTTAGTAGCATCCGCCGAAAGAGTGGCTGGAATTCGCTCCCCACAGAGGTAATCAAGCTCATTGTTTCGTGTGTGGACAATCTCAGTACCATGCCGCTCGCCACGTACTCGTCGGGGTTGTACTGTTTACTCAAAGCCCTTAGACCGGAGCTTTTTAAGCCAGCTCCTTGCTTGCTGATGCCGCCTGATCTTTAGAAACGGCGTGTCACGCAGCATAACGATCATAGGGTGGCGAGCATCAACCCCCTTGACTGCGATCCGATCCTCGTCAGCCTCAACAATATTAATGATATGTACTGGGTCGGCATGAACACGTCTTGGATGGTGCTTGTCAATGGTCGCGGCAGCTGGATGCTCGTGGAGGTCTACACCCGGCGATTGATCCCCCTTCCTTCGATTAACACTGCACTGCTTTGGCACCGCGTCCCAGAATACTCGGAATCTTACAGTAGCCAACATGATACCAAGTTTGATTTGCTCAAGGTTGTAATCTGCCAAGTGCCCACAAGATCATAAAGACCTCAGGCTAACTGCGTTCTTCAACCGCGGTCTCGCCTATCTGACAGGTCACTGCGGTAAGTGGATAAATCTACACGTCCATCGCAGGATCATACATCCTCCATGGTTCTCTGATGCCATTGAACACAAGGGCTTCATTTACGCTGTCGACTCCTTCTATGGCTGGACGTATTGCTGGCCTACTCCAGTCATCGCTACAAACGGCTGTTACAACAGCATGTTACTTTCCTATGATATCATGATGGCTTGCTTATATTACTGTCAACATTTTCTGAAAAAATATTCATGCTCATAACATGCTGTTCTTAAGATTGACTAAACCAAGAGCCCTTTTTTATTTGACTCCAATTTGATATGATGTTGTAGGCCGCCTGGTGTCCCTACCCTTCCTAATCCCAGAACCTTTCAAAGAAAAGCGGCATGGCAGTTGTAGGTGGTTCCTGCTCGATCAGACGACGGCGAAAGATTGATGATCGTTCGCACGTACCGGACGTGTTGTTTTGCGGAATACAATCACAGTCACTGCAAGGTCTTTGAGCAGGATCCTAGCTTCTCTGGGCCTTCAGGAATTTTTGATTGGAGGCTGGCAAGTAGCCTTGGTACATGCTCTCTGTTTGTCGGATTGAATTATCCGATTAACCAGGAGATAACCGACGGCAAGGATCATGATGGCAGCGCGGTTTCGTTCATCAGGAAAAACTGTTTGTACACAGCATACCATGCGTCTCTGCATGCACCATACCCTGATATGTGCCGCCACGCTCTGCAGCCCAAAGTAGGAGAGAGGGTCGCAAGTATCAGACTTCGAACTGCTGGCTGGAGTTTCCCCCGTCAGGCACCCATCTGATTCAAGCCGTCAGCCAATCTCCACAGCTTAATAAATAGTAACGTCTAACTGAGCCAGTTAGTTAGATGCGTACACTTGGTGTAGTAGGATCTTTATTTAGTTTGATGCATACACTTGTTCTTTTTTGGTAGCCCTTTTGTAATAATGGCTGATGTTTGGTTTGGAAGACAGAGCTGCGTATTCACTCTTCTGGCCTGCTTACTGCTTTTGTTGCACCCCCAGCCCTGGTTACTGCTGCTACTGTTTTCAATGTACAATCAGTAGTATATTTCGTCTGTTGGTTGAATAAATGTGTTGTTAGAACAACAAACACAATGTTTTGGAAGTCGTTGCATGGTTCGATCCTTTAGTGCCCCGTACCGTATGTAGCGCATACTATTTATCATACAGAACATTTTTTTTGAAACTCGGAACACATTTTCCACTTGTTGATAACATGCAGCCCACTGATGAAGGCCCAATAGAGAAGCCCATAATTAACTGGAAGGGAGGCTCTCACATGAATCCGGCCTAGGTACATGCTCATGGTCCCCTAAACATAAATAAGTAAATAAATAAATAAATAAAGCTAAATGCTCATGCACCAGTTCTTTGGGAAAATAGGTAGCCCAGTATTTCTTTTTGAAGAATACCCAAGCTAGGCCTATTTGTTTTCTCCGAATTACTGGGCTGCAAATCTTTCAAGATGAGGAGGGATGCATTCCGGCCTGGCTTAAGAGTATGGTCAATGTCTGTTAAAAGTAATATCAAAAGGGGTTGAAAATTCGAAAAAATTATAGCAAATGGGATATAAGTTTCTTTTTTTGTTTTGGTTCTTCACTGATATCTTATACGTATTTCATTGGATTGAACATGACATAGTACTAATTTATTTTTAAATTTGTTTTAGTATGGCTATTAATTTTTGGATTAAGAATATTTCGTTCCCTAGCAAAAATTTGCGAATTTTCAAAATTTCCCACATATTTAGTTAATTTTTTGACCCTGGTACTGACCAGAAAATGGCCAACATTTCTAAAAATGGAAAACGGGCTGCAATAAACTCCATATGAATTAGAAAATGAGTAAAAATTATAAAAAATAATAGCAAATGGGCTGTACACGCCACAGATTTCGAGGTTGAGTTGTTTACGCAAGGCTTTGTCAGTGAACACACGATTCTAGCAGCAGTTAGTGTTCGATGTCCATTCAACGACCGACGTGCTTCTTCAATCTGTGATCTTCCTGCTCCAGCCGCCTGAACTAGCGCCGGCAGGACTGCCTGCTCCCTCCTCTTGTGGCCTGCTGTGATGCCGCGCAGGCTTCCCCAGCCCACCCTACTCCCTGCGCTGGCCTGGCCGCACGCAATCAATTGCCTCCTTATTACGCAAAAAAAATGATTCCTCCCACTGACATCTGGGGCGCAACGGTTGGGAGGCTGACCTGTGGGCCTACTAAGTTGACGCATACGCAGGGCTTGTTAACTTAGTCAACAAACGATTCTAGCAGCAGTAACCGTTGGATTTGAATCGAACGGCCCTGCTGGTTCTTCAATCGCTACTCTTCTTGCACCACCGCCCAAACCAGCGCCGGGGAGACCGCCTGCTCCTGCCTCCAGTGGCCGGCTGTGCTTCTGATGAGGCCTCATCGCCCCCTACTACTCCCACCGCTAGCCAGGCCCTGCGGCGACGGCAGCCTCACACGGCAGCCGAACCAGTGAATCCTCGTACTCCTCTCCGCGTGGGCATCCACTGCCGCGTCTTCCCCGGCTCCGTGTCGTCCCCTTCCTAGGCCTCGCCGTCGTCCACCGCCTTGGTGCTCTCGGCGCGGTGTGGTCAACATGGTCAACGACATTCCATCGGAAGAGTACTGTACGTGGAGAGGCTGACAGCTGGGTCCACGGCCACAGCACAGTTTTTTTTGTGATTTGCCAAGTAAGTCGCTTTGTCAGGCCTGTTGGGCTGCAAATCTTTCAAGACGACGAGAGCTTTCATTCGACTGGCCGAGAAAATGGCCCATCAGTAATGAGAAATGGGCTGTACATTTTTAAAACACATCAAACCGGCAATTAGTTTCAAATATCTTTTTTTATTTCGAGATTTGAAATTACATTAATTTTTATGCGTGGAGAATTTGTTTGATTTTATATTGATATACATTTATTTTTAAAATCAGTTTGAATGTGAGTCAAAATTTCGGGATTAAAAATAGTTCGGACCACACCGAAATATGCAAAATTTTGTATAATTTTTTAACCGTGGCCACAACATGGGCTGTAATGCTAACAAAAAGAATATGGGCTCCAAAAAAACCTTAATAATTAGCAAATGGGTTGTAAATTATTAGAAATAATGGCAGATGGGTTGTATGCTGTTTTCCACATATTTGAGGCTTTTCTAAAAAAAGGTTGACGCACAAGCAGTGACTGTTGGATGGCCATCCAACGGCCGTCGTGCTTCTTCAATCTCTGCTCTTCCTGCTCCATCCGCTCAAACAGTCGCCGGCGGGACTGCCTGCTCCCTCCTCCCCGTGGCCGGCTCTGCTACCGCGCAGGCCTCACCTCCCCACCGTACTCCCATCGCTGGCCTAGCCATCCCTCTACTCACCCACACCTGCTGTTATTCTCCGGCGACGGCAGACGAACCAGTAAACCCTCGTACAGTCGTACTCCCCTCCGTGTGGGAAACAACTGCCGAGTCTTCCCTGTCTCCGTGTTGTTCCCTTCCTAGGCCTCGCCGTCGTTCACCACCCTGGTGCTCTCAGCGCGGCCTGGTCAACATGGTCAACGACCGATATGCATCTAAAGTGGACTTTACGTGGAGAGGCCGACAGCTGGGTCCACGACCACACGCAAGGAAATGCCTCCTTATTACGCGCAAAATAATGATTCTTCCACCTGACATCAGGGACCCAACAAAAGGGCCTCTGTATTTCGTGAAAAAAACGTTACCGCCGCTGACAGCTCAGACCCACCAGCTATATCTTCGCACGCAAGGAAGTGCCTCCTTATTACGCACAAAAAATGAATACTCCCACTGTTAGCTGGGACCCAATATAATGGCAGGCTGACTTGTGGGCCTACTAAGTTGACGGGGATGGAGGGATTTGTCAACTTCGTCAATATGCACGATTCTAGCTCCAGTGACCGTACGATGTCCATCCAACGGCCGTAGTGCTTCTTCAACCTCTGGTCTTCTTGCTCCAGCCGCCCAAACCAGCGCCGGTCGTGCCTCGTGCTCCTGCCTCCCGTGGCCGGCTGTGATGCGGCGGAGGCCTCACCGCCCCCTACTACTCCCATCGCTGGCCAGGACATCCCTCTACTCACCCACACCCCCTGTTATTCTGCGGCGACGGCAGCCTCACACCGCAGCGAACCAGTAAACCCTCGTACTCCTCTATGCGTGGGCATCCACTACCGCGTCTTCCCCGGCTCCGCGTCGTCCCCTTCCTAGGCCTCTCCATCGTCCACCGCCCTGGTGCTCTCGGCGCGGCGTGGTCAATGTGGTCAAGGAACGGCTTCCATCGGACGTGGACTGTACATGGAGAGGCTGACAGCTGGGTCCACGGCCGCAGCAAGGAAGTGCCTCCTTATTACGTGCAAAATAATTATTCCTCCACCTGACAGCGGGGACCCACTGGACGGGCCACCGTATTTCGCCCCCCTGACTGCTGGGACCCACCAGCTACATCTTCGCACGCAAGGAAGTGCCTGACAGTCGGGACCCACCTAGTCGAAGCGTACATAGCGTTGTCATTCTGGTCGCGAACATGTACGTACATATATATTGGTCGATGTAGAGGCGCGCACGTGTTGTAGTAGAGGCGCGCACGTAGCATGTACACGTACGTACAGCGGCCAGGGTGCAAGAAAGAAAATACGGCCATGTATGTTTACATACGAGCAGGGTCTCGAACGCCTACTCGCGCATACGTATGGCGAGGGCTCATGTACACGGCTGGGTCGGAACGGAGAAACAACGTCGTCTTCGTGTTCATGGGGAGGCAACAAAATGCGTCGTGTTCATGGGGAGGCAACGGAATGCGTCGTGTTCATGGGGAGGCAACGGAATGCGTCATGTTCATCGGGAGGGCTTGGATGGAACATGTGATGGAAACGAGGCCTGGCGTACCGCAGAACAGAGGAAACGGACTTGTGTTCGACCGACCACGTTCAAAACGGGATCCTGTTCATCGGGAGGGGTGTGGCGTACCGCAAAACGGAGGAAACGGACCTCCTATGGTCGAAACGGGGGTCCTGTTGATCGGGAGGGGTGTGGCGTACCGCAAAACGGAGGAAACGGACTTGTGTTGGAGCGCTAAGGTCGAAACGGGGGTCCTGTTCATCGGGAGGGGTGTGGCGTACCGCAAAATGGGACTCCACAGGATACTGTTCATCTCCACCGTCGACCCCCTCCAGCCTCCACGAGCTACTGTTCATCCACCGTCGACCTCCTCAAGCCTCCACCTACGACTGTTCATCCACGGGCTCCTGTTCATCCAGCCTCCACCGCGCGCTACTCCACCGGCTACTGTTCAACCAGCCCTCTCCACGGGCTCCTGTTCAACCACCCCTCCACGGGCTACTGTTCATCCTTCCCTCCACCTTCTACTGTTCATCCTGTCCTCCACGGGGTGGTCCTTTTCATCCAGCCCTCCACGGGGTCCTGTTCATCCAGCCCCAACCGGCTCGATCGATCGGGGTCCTGTTCATCCAGAGGCAACACCACGGGATCCTGTTCATCCACCCCCACCGGGAACTGTTCATCCAAACCCCCCCGCAACGCTCACTGTTCATCCAGAGGCAGCATCGATCGGCTTCAGTTAGCAATAGTAGCGAAGGAATCGCTCGATCGGGTTCAGTTAACAGCCATCGATCGATCGCTTGGGTTCAGTAACGCGTAGCCTGCAGTGCAATCGCTCGGGTTCAGTTAGAGCCAACGCCTCGCACACACACGCGTACGTGTACGAGAGAAACATGCATCGCTCGGCCCCCGACCTCCCACCGTAACCGGGAGCTCCCCGAAATTTTCCTCGCCCTCGCTTCTACCACGGTTTTTTCCGTCATGGACGGCCCAAAGAATGTCATGCAGCTATGTCTCCAACCCGCCCAGGACGAAAAGCCCATTTTCTGTCATGATTTTTTGTCATAGATGTAGGAGCCCACCACATCTATGATGATACCGGGGTTTGTCACAATTATCGTCATAGAAGTGTCATATGTATGACAGAAAAATATTTCGTTCGGCCCAAAATGTCACGGATGTGTCTTTTTTTGTAGTGATTGTGTTTCTTATTAAGAGAAAAGCCAAGCCGCACATAAACCATGCCCACCCAAACAATCACAAAGAGGATCGGCCCGCAACAAGCTACTCCCTCCAATCTATATTAATTGTCGCTAATTTAGTAGAGGATCCAACAGAGTACTAAAGGCCTATTTGGATTGAAGAAATTTGAAAACATAGAAATAGGGAAAAGAAGGAGTGAGATGTCATGTTTTTTTGGAAAAGGAGGCTTGCCCCCGGCCTCTGCATCGAAACGATGCATGTAGCCATCTTATTAAAGAGTCTCGAAGTAGCACAAAGTCATAAAAGTATTACAGCTCGCAAGCGGAGCAAAAAGTAAAAGAAAAGTGGATGCTCAATATCACAACCGGTATGACAATGTAAAGGACAAACTCCCTAGACTCCTATCCTGTTATGCGACCGCCATCCGAACCGGTTGAATATAGCCCGTGCTACCATCTCTCACTGGTTGCACCCAGTAACCAAAGGCTCCCTGGAGTCCGTAGGACTGAGTAAGGACCACATACGGATCCATGCGGTAGCTCTGAAGATTGTTGGAAATATGCCCTAGAGGCAATAATAAATTAGTTATTATTATATCATATTTCATTGTTCATGATAATCATTTATTATCCATGCTAGAATTGTATTGATAGTAAACTCGGATACATGTGTGGATACATAGACAACACCATGTCCCTAGTAAGCCTCTAGTTGACTAGCTCGTTGATCAATAGATGGTTACAGTTTCCTGACCATGGACATTGGATGTCGTTGATAACGGGATCACATTATTAGGAGAATGATGTGATGGACAAGACCCAATCCTAAGCCTAGCACAAAGATCGTGTAGTTCGTATGCTAAAGCTTTTCTAATGTCAAGTATCATTTCCTTAGACCATGAGATTGTGCAACTCCCGGATACCGTAGGAGTGCTTTGGGTGTGCCAAACGTCACAATGTAACTGGGTGGCTATAAAGGTACACTACAGGTATCTCCGAAAGTGTCTGTTGGGTTGGCACGAATCGAGACTGGGATTTGTCACTCCGTGTAAGGGGGCGCCCTAACCATAATGGGCCAAGGGCACCAGCCCCCCCAAGGCCCATGCACATGGGAGAGGGGAAACCCTAAGGGGGAGGGCCTCCACTTGACTTGGGAGGCACTCCTCCCCCCCTTGGCCGCCGCCCCCAACCCTAGATGGGATCTAGGGGGGCCGGCCCCCTCTCTCCCCACCTATAAATAGTGGAGGGGTGGGAGGGCGGCCACACCCTTGAACCTGGCGCAGCCCCTCCACTCCAATACCTCTCCTCCTTCGCGTGAGCTTGGCGAAGCCCTGCCGAAGAACTGCCACTCCATCACCACCACGCCGTCGTGCTGCTGTTGGACTCTCTTCCTCAACCTATCCCTCCTCCTTGCTGGATCAAGGCGTGGGAGACGTCTCTATTCCGTACGTGTGTTGAACGCGGAGGTGCCGTCCGTTCGGTGCTAGGATCATCGGTGATTTGGATCACGACGAGTACGACTCCATCAACCCCGTTCACTTGAACGCTTCCGCTTAGCGATCTACAAGGGTATGTAGATGCACTCTCCTTCCCCTCGTTGCTAGATTACTCCATAGATTGATCTTGGTGATGCATAGAAAATTTTAAATTTCTGCTACGATCTCCAACAGTGGCATCATGAGCTAGGTCTATGCGTAGTTTCTATGCACGAGTAGAACACAAAGCAGTTGTGGGCGTCGATATTGTCAATTTACTTGCCGTTACTAGTCTTATCTTGATTCGGCGGCATCGTGGGATGAAGCGGCCCGGACTGACCTTACTCGTACTCTTACATGAGACTGGTTCCACCGACTGACATGCACTAGTTGCATAAGGTGGCTAGCGGGTGTTTGTCTCTCCCACTTTAGTCGGATCGGATTCGATGAAAAGGGTCCTTATGAAGGGTAAATAGAAATTGGCATATCACGTTGTGGTTTTGGCGTAGGTAAGAAACGTTCTTGCTAGAAACCTATAGCAGCCACGTAAAAACTTGCAACAACAATTAGAGGACGTCTAACTTGTTTTTGCAGCATATGCCTTGTGATGTGATATGGCCAAAAGGATGTGATGGATGATATATGTGATGTATGAGATTGATCATGTTCTTGTAATAGGAATCACGACTTGCATGTCGATGAGTATGACAACCGGCAGGATCCATAGGAGTTGTCTTAATTTATTTATGACCTGCGTGTCAACTTAAACGTCATGTAATTACTTTAATTTATTGCTAAAGCATTAGCCATAGTAGTAGAAGTAATAGATGACGAGACAACTTGAAGAAGACATGATGATGGAGATCATGGTGTCATGCCGGTGACAATGATGATCATGGAGCCCCGAAGATGGAGATCAAAAGGAGCAAAATGATATTGGACATATCATGTCACTATTTGATTGCATGTGATGTTTATCATGTTTTACATCTTATTTGCTTAGAATGGCGGTAGCTTAAATAAGATGATCCCTCATTAAAATTTCAAGAAAAGTGTCCCCCCTAACTGTGCACCGTTGCGAAGGTTCGTTGTTTCGAAGCACCACGTGATGATCGGGTGTGATAGATTCTAACGTTCGAATACAACGGGTGTTGACGAGCCTAGCATGTATAGACATGGCCTCGGGACACATGCGAAACACTTAGGTTGACTTGACGAGCCTAGCATGTACAGACATGGCGTCGGAACATGGAAGACCGAAAGGTCGAACATGAGTCGTATAGAAGATACGATCAACATGAGATGTTCACCGTTGATGACTAGTCCATCTCATGTGATGATCGGACACGGCCTAGTCGATTCGGATCATGTTTCACTTAGATGACTAGAGGGATGTCTATCTGAGTGGGAGTTCATTAAATAATTTGATTAAGATGAACTCAATTATCATGAACATAGCCTAATTGTCTTTGCAAATATGTTGTAGATAAATAGCTCACGTTGTAGCTCCCTGTTTCAATACGTTCCTAGAGAAAGATTAAGTTGAAAGATATTGTAAGCAATGATGCGGCCTAGGTCCGTAGTCCGAGGAGTGTCCTCACTGCTACACAGAAGGCTTACGTCTTTGATGCACCGCTCGATGTGCAAACCCCTACAACGTCGTCTGTGGATGTTGTGAACACCTGACAGACACATCCTGATGACTACTTGATAGTTTAGTGCACCATACTTTATGGCTTAGAATCGGGATTCCAATGACGTTTTGAACGCCATAGAACATATGAGATGTTCCAAGAGCTAAAATTGGGATTTCAGGCACATGCCCGTGTTGAGAGGTGTGAGACCTCTGACAAGTTCTTTTGCCAACAAGATGGAGGAGAATAGCTCAGCTAGTGAGCATGTGCTCAGAATGTCTGGGTGCTACAATCACTTAAATTAAGTGGGAGTTAAACTTCCAGATAAGATAGTGATTGATAGAGTTCTCTAGCCACTATCACTAAGCTACTAGATCTTCGTGATGAACTATGACATGCAAGGGATAGAATTGATCCTGGAGCTGTTCGCGGTGCTTAAGACCGCAAAAGGTAGAAATCAAGAAGGAGCATCAAGCGTTGATGGTTTAACAAGACCACTGGTTTCAAGAAGGGCAAGGGCTAGAAGGGAAACTTTATGGATGGCAAACCAGTTGCCGCTCCAGTGAAGGAACCCAAGGTTGAACCCAAACCCGAGACTAAGTGCTTGTATTGTAAGGGGAACGGTCACTGGTAGCGGAACTACCCCAAATGCATGCTAGATAAGAAGGCTGGCAACTTCAACAAAGTATATACGTGTTATTAGTGTGTACCTCACTAGTACTCCTGGTAGCACCTGGGTATTGGATACCGGTTCAGTTGCTATTATTGGTGACTTGAAGCAAAAGCTACGGACTAAACGGAGACTGGCTAAGGGCGAGGTGACGATGTGTGTTGGAAGTGTTTCCAAAGTTGATGAGATCACCATCTCACGCTCCATCTGCCTTCGGGATTAGTATTGAACCTAGATAAATGTTATCAGGTGTCTACGTTGAGCATGAATATGATTAGATCATGTTCATTGCAATACGGTTATTCATTTAAGTTAGAGAATAATGGTTATTCTGTTTACATGAATAATACATTTCATGGTCATGCACCCTATGTGAATGGTTGAAAGTGCGGTATATAGACTAGAGGGGGGTGAATAGGCGATTTTTATGAAAGTCTTCAAAACGTGGAAGTTTCGAAGACAAACGATAGAAATAAACCTATTACCATGCAGCGGAAGGTAGACTACACTAGGCAAACCATAGTCAAGTATTCAATGAAGTGAAAGCACAATAACTAATAGCAGCTAGGTAGTAAGGATCAGGTAGGAAGATATTATGAAGCCGATCAGAACAAGCAGTCACTCAGTGAAGACAGAAGATAGTGCAATCATACAATGACTTCACAAGGACCAACAGTAAGTAAAGGGAAGGGAAGGATGAAACCAGTGACTCGTTGAAGACAATGATTTGTTGGACCAGTTCCAGTTGCTATGACAACTGTACGTCTGGTTAGGGTGGCTAGGTATTTAAACCTGAGGACACACAGTCCCGGACACCCAGTCCTGAACACGCAGCTCAGGACACCCAGTCCTCACCGTATTCCCCTTGAGCTAAGGTCACACAGACCTCGCCCAATCACTCTGGTAAGTCTTCAAGGTAGACTCCCAAACCTTCACAGACTTCGTTCACCGGCGATCCACAATGTCTCTTGGATGCTCAGAACGCGACGCCTAACCGGCTGGAGGATTCACAGTCCTCAAGTGTAATAAGTCTTCAGATCACACAGACAAGAAGACTTAAGTGATGCCTAACACTCTTTGGCTCTGGGTGGTTAGGGCTTTATCCTCGCAAGGAATTCTCTCTCAAAGGCTTCAAGGTGGGTTGCTCTCAAACGACAACAGCCGTACTCTAACTCTGAGCAGCCAACTGTTTATGGTTGTAGGGGGTGGGCTATTTATAGCCACTAGGCAACCCGACCTGATTTGTCCGAAATGACCTTGGGTCACTAAGGAACTGACACGTGTTCCAACGGTCAGATTTCAAACACACACGGCAACTTTACTTGGGCTACAAGCAAAGCTGACTTGTCCGACTCTGGACAAGATTCACACTCATAGTCTTCACTCGAAGACATAGGTTTTGGTTAAGCATCACTTCAGTCATTCTGACTGGTTCTCTTGGACCCCACTTAACAGTACGGTGGTTCCTATGACTCAATAAAGAAGAAAAGGAACTACGAAAGATCTGAGTCTTCGAGCTCCATAGGCTTCATGCGATGTCTTCTCTTGTCATAGTCTTCAATGAGAATATCTTCATATACCACCTTTGACATCAATGTCTTCATACATTTTTAGGGGTCATCTCTGGTAGGAAAACTGAATCAATGAGGGACTTCTACTTGCGTTATCCTGCAATTCTCACAAACACATTAGTCCCTCAACTAGGTTTGTCGTCAATACTCCAAAACCAACTAGGGGTGGCACTAGATGCACTTACAATCTCCCCCTTTTTGGTGATTGATGACAAACTAGTTGAAGTTTTCAACGGGGAATATAATACGTGAAATTGTAAAGGATAAGGAATTGTCTTCATTAGTTGCAAGGGCTCCCCCTGAAGATGTGCATATAAGTAATTTGCTTTTGGAATGCAAATGCACATGGCAGGTTGTACTCGTGGAGATCCTCTTCAACTTATGATGACAATTCATTATGCATGTGAAGGTATGTGAAGATAATGACATGCATAATGGAAAATGGACGTCTGCAAAATGATCTAAGTGCGGAATTTATCGTCACACATGCGGAATTTATCATTGCATCACAGAGTGGCAAATAAGTAGCAGACGACCATCGAGTTTAAGTGTTACAACTCAAAGAACCAAATGAATCAAAACGAGAGTTGTAAACACTAGGAAAAATATAAAGCAACCGCCCATGTGGACCCGCTTGAAGACTATCAAACTCATATGCTTCTCCCCTTTTTGTCAGTAAGGACCAAAAAGGTTTGAAGACATAGAGCATCTACTCGTTCCCATGAAGAGTAGGTGAAACAGCAGGGTCGTCGGTGGTGTTCGGTGGTGCAGAAGAACTTGGAGCGGTGTCGAAGCGTGCTGAAGGAGGGGGCGGTGAAGTAGCATCGTCTTCGTCCTCGATCACTCTAGCATTCACAGTTGCCGCAGAGGAAGAGAACTCGGAGTCTTCAAGATATGGAGTTCGTCACAGCACTGCCCTTTGAGGAGGTGTGGAGTCAAACTTGAAGCGTTTAGAGAAACCATCCTCGTGAAGATCATCTTCAGAGCACATAAGCGTCAGCCCTTTCCATGTGCGTCGAGAGGTTTCATGGGCAACAAAGGCATTCTTGGTGGCAAGATTGCGAATGTGGTTAACAACCACCAAGAGGCTTTGCATTTCGCGCTTCAGCCAGTCATGATGCCTATCCTGTTTCTGATGAAGAGCCACCAGAAGCTCTCGGTCATTGAGAACACGAGATCGCTTCTTGGGTCGTTGGGCAATAGTGCTTTCGGTGGCTTCAGTAAGGGCACGATGAGGTGCACGTGTAGTTCCAGCCAGAGGATAAACACGAGTGACTGCTTCAACTCCTTCAATGTTCTGAGAGAAACTTTGATGCTCCGCATTCTGAAGACTAAGAGGCTCCTTGGCAGGCTCAGGATAAATGGCTTCAACGGACATATCCACATCAAGCAGAAAGATCCGATGATTGCGAACAGATGGCTGATATGAGATAGCGGAGTGGAGTTTAATCAGCCGCATTATCCATGGAGCATAGAACTTCAAGCCAAAAAGATCAGAGCCTGATGCAGCAAGTTGGCGGATGAAGAAGTCTTGTGCATTGAAGCATTTGCCATGAAGAATATAGAAGACCAAAGTCTTCATTGCACCTTCCAGCTTGGCATGTGGAGAATGTCCTTTGATGGGCCAGAGAGTTCGCCTTATGATGTGATAAATAGTCCTTGGCAGATACTCAAGGTCTTCAACAAAGAACTCCTTAGGATATGCAGCATCTTGTGGCAATGGCTTCATCATACTGAGCATCTGACTCATGTTTGGTTCAGGCTTCTGAAACATGCTCTCCATAGCGCTGACAGCCAGGTTCATAGAGATCGCCAGGAGTGGGCAGACCAGTGAGCTCAATGATATCAAAGGCTTTGGCTTCGTGATGAACATTTCCTGTCATCCACTCCAGGACCCAAGTCTTCGGATCTCTGTTGTACCTACGGATGTGAAGTGTGGCATAGAATTGGAGCAGCAACTCTTCATTCCAGTGCTCTTGGTCGGTGACAAACGGCAACAATCCAACCTCTTTGAAGCAATCCAGAGCTTCTTCCAGACAGGGCAGACCAGCTATTGCTTCGATGTCAACACGCTTATGTGGGAAGATGCGACCTTGATTGTACAGAATGTAGGAGTAATAGCTTCACTGCGGATAGCTCCAGAACCGATCAGAAGATATTCTTTCCCTTGAGTAGGGGTTCTTGGAGCTATTGAAGAAAGTGTTGTCTGCTTTGAAGCCATTGACATTGAAGGATCCAGGTGCTGATGCAGGACCTGGAAACCTGGGCAATCTTGGGATTGGCTTCTGTACCTGAGGCCTGTGCTCAACATGATAGTCAAACTGAGGACCAGCAGCAGGTGCAGGAATAGAAGCAGTAGCATCATTGGCTTCACTGACTTCTGGTGCTTGGGTTGGTGTAGGCTCCACATTGGCTTCAGCCATGACAGCGTCAGTGGCGTTGGTGGCAGCCTCAAGATTCTCAACCTCCACTTGATGAGCTGGAGGATCGGTCACAGTCACGTTCTCCTCGAGAATAGCTTCTTGGTGAGATGAGGGTGTAGTACCTCTTGGGGTTTCTTCTTCATCGGCTGATGCAGCCGAAATGTCTTCAGCAGCTTTAGCTTCAGACTCGGAGACTGGAGGCCTTGGTCCTTTGCGAAGCCTGCGTAATGCTGGCGATGCCTATGGAGTTGGAGTTGGTTGGGCCTCAAAGTCATCTTCCTCTTGTGCTTGTGGGTGATCAGCCCATGATGCATCCTGAGCAATTGGCGTCAGAGGACAACCAATGCTGATGAGTTCGTTGTGCGTTAGCACAGGCGATGATACCTGTTGGTGCTCGACCTGAGGAAGAACTGCATCATCTTCAACATGGTCATGGTGACCAATGTCTTCAGCAGCGGTGGGATCAGCTGCTGGAAAGTCTTCAGCTTCATGAGCCTCTGTGAAAGCAGGCTCATGGACAGTCAGTTGGCGCTCTTGATGTTTAGTGGTTGGGCGAACCATGGAGATGGGTTCAACAATTAAGGGCTCTGTGGGAGCAGCCCGTTCCTTCTTGGTCTTCCGCTTCTTCTTGGAGGGAGCAGTAGCTGAGGCTTCAGGATGTTTCCTCTTTCTGGCTTCAGCCTCAGCAGTCCTCGTCTTCTTCAGTTCTGAAGCGGTTGACCTGGCCTTTGGCTTCGAGCCAGTCATGCTAGTTGGGAAGACAATGGGATCTGCTTCCTTCCTTGGTGCGTTGGGTTCGGCCACAGTGGGCTTCTTCTTTTGCTTAGCAGCCATCCTGGGATCAATGCCCGGACGCCCAAGGGCCTTGCGCTTCTCAGCCTCGTTGTAGCCCTGCACACACTTGTCAGCCAGGCTCTTCATGCGCTCACGAGAACCCTGAGCTTCTGCACGTTTCTTAAGAAAGACTTCTTTGAGCTCGTGCAGCATAATCTTGAAGTTTTTCACCTCTTGCACGCTGAGCTTGGCCATATGCTTCTTGAACTGAGCTTTCTCAAAGTCAATCTTTTGCTTCAGTTCAACAATGCGCTGGGCGATAGCTAATTCTGAAGCAATGGCGCCATGGAAGGCGACACTGAGGCCAATTGGAAGTTGCAGATCTTCGAAGCTGAGGTTGGGCGTGTCAAACCACTCATCAATGAAGTTGTGGATGATTGCCACGTCAAAGAGAGGCAGATCATTGAAGATTTCTGCTTCTTCTTTGCTCTTGATCAATTGCTCAAGAGCGTCATCTTCAAGATCTTCATCACTGGACAGATCGATGGCATCGTTGTGCAGAATAGCAGCAGCTGTCAGTTCTTGGCCGGTGTGTGGCAGAGGCATCTTGACTTTCTGGGGCTTGGAGATACATGACAAATCTTCAGACTGTACACTGTCTTCAGGAGGTGCAGTAGCCAGTGGCTTCGCCCGTGAGATTTTTGGTGCAGAGGCAGGCTTTGAAGCTTTAGGCTGCTTCAACTTCTTTGGCTTTGGCACTGCAGGCGCTTCATCTGATTCAGCGTCATCTGCAGGCTCATTCACGGTTGTCCCTTGAACCACGATATGAGTGATGAGACCTTCCAAGTTGTAGAAGGGCCCAAGAAGATTGGGTTCAGCTTTGCGAGTTCCATCGGCACGGGGAGCAGAGGGACCAGGGCTGAAGTCTAATCCCAAAGACTTCTTGTTCTGCTTCGCTGAGTTCTGGGCAAACTAGAAGTTGCGCTTGAACAGATTGTCGTCACGACACCATAGCAGTGATGATGGGTCAGCATCCGCAGGCTGTGGTCCACGGACCATGCAGGGAAAGAAGCCTTGTTCAATGGCTTCATCTTTGGACCTGGGTTGAAGATTTTTGTAGAGGATGTCTCCCCATAGATGCTTGATGGCATTCTTTTCAGCATATTCCTTTGTCACAAATCTGTACTTGAACCACTGTTCTTCCCAATAGCGTCGAATCCATTGGATTCGTGTCTTGCGCTGATTGTAATCCTCTTCAGGATTTGTCTTGTACAGCTCTGAGAGGTCATCGGGCAGATCTCTTGATGTTTCTCCTCGACGCTTTCTGCCACCCTTCCTTGCTGATTTCTCTGCAGCCATGAACTTTAAACTGAATGGCTTCAATACGTTCAAAGGCTTTCGCTTGCTGGACAAACAGGAATTGGCTTCGGGAGAATTTATGTGATACTATAAGAATTTTGCAAATGAATGCAGACTATGAGAACCAAGGGATTCTGCCACTTACATGTACCTGTGACAGCATTAAGGTGCGAGGAAGGGGAAGAGGTCATATGCATTCTCAGAAGATTTTGAAGATAAATTAGTTTAGAAGACATTGACCTCATCGTGCGAAGACATTCACTCATAGATAAGGAGTTGGTTCCAGATTTGTACGAATCCACAGATCAGTACAAGTGAGGAATCTAACTACTTTGTGAAGCATAAGTGAATATACTAGGCATATTATGAGATGCAGTATGAAATAGATCCAACTTGTGTGAATAGAAACTGCTTGTGGTAGAAAGTGACGAATCTATAGGATCAAAGGGGCCGTAAAAGGAAGTTTTATTTACCACACGAAGAACTGCTAGACGGAGTGGAAAAGGAGGCCGAGCAGTCCGATCGTCCGTGTCCTAACTTGGCGACGGAGGACACCTACGGCGACGGCGGAGAAGACGATGTCCGCGGTCGGCGTGAAGACGACGTCGGAGAGGTTGCGACAGCTAAGCGCTTCGTCGCCGGCATCGTCGAGGGCTAGCGGTGGCGCTAGGGTTCGTGCGAGAGTGGAAGAAGAGATAATGACTGTGGTGAGGCGTGTATTTATAGGGACAGGGGCGGCTCAGTGTTATTACATAGGTGCCCCTGGCGATTCACATCTGAGGAACACGTGGCCATCATGCAGCATGTCGGAGGTTGTTCCACGTCCCACGCATGCCTGGATTGTCGGGTGGTCGTTCCCACTTCTTCGGGTTTCAGGTGAAGGAATTAGCATTGAAAGCGGACTTAATGTTTGTCTCTGTATCTTCTGCTGACAAGGACGCAGAGAAGACATTTGACAGTTGCAAAAGAATGCATATGATTTGGAGAGATAGAGTTTGAGATAGAAAGCATAGATAGGTTAGGGTCCGATCACATTCACTTAGTTCAAAAGATTCAACAAGAAGACATAGCTATAAGTGAATGTTGTAGAGGACAGAACACTAGTATATATATATATAATCAACATAGTGAAGATAATCATGAAGACATGTTGAGATTGAAGTCAAACCAAATGTGAAGACATAGCAAATGTAACGCCATGAGTGAAACACTTCAAACAGAACATTTGGTGGTGGCGTTACCCACCGTATAGGAAGTATTAGACCCAGACACGGCGCACAATTATCGTGGCGCTCCGAAGTCAAATTCCTCGTTAATATATTCACACTTAGAATGCATGTCTTCATTGATTGAAGATATACTTTACTTCGTGTGTTGCACATCTAAGTCATCAATATGCATAAGTGTTAGGATGTGTGCCTGATCACAGGACATTTGAGGATTCCAAGATATTTAGCTCACACCGTAACTTGCAAAATCTCTTCTCATCCAAGGGCTTGGTGAAGATATCTGCCAATTGTTCTTCAGTGTTGACGTGTATGATATCAATGTCTTCCTTCACAACATGATCTATGAGAAAGTGATGACGAATCTCAATCTGCTTTGTCTTCAAGTGCTGAACTGGGTTGTTGGCAATCTTGATGGCGCTTTCGTTGTCGCAGTAGAGTGGCACTTGCTTCAGATGAATGCCATAGTCTGTGAGTGTTTGCTTCATCCATAGAAGTTGAGCGCAGCAAGATCCAGCAGCACTGTATTCAGATTCAGCAGTGGAGAGAGATACACAGTTCTGCTTCTTTGAAGACTAACATACAAGTGATCGTCCCAGAAAATGACATGTGCCTGATGTAGACTTGCGATCCACCTTGTCACCAGCATAATCAGCATCCGAGAATCCAACCAGATCAAACTCTGAGCCCTTTGGATACCATAATCCTAGAGTTGGGGTGTGAGCCAAATATCGAAGAATTCGCTTCACAGCTAAGTGATGCGATTCCTTTGGTGCCGCTTGGAATCGAGAACACATGCAAACACTAAGCATAATATCTGGCCTAGATGCACATAGATAAAGTAAAGAACCAATCATGGAGCGGTATACCTTTTGATCGAACTCTTTACCATTGTCGTCGGGACCCAGATGATGTTTGGCTGGCATTGGCGTCGTGAAGCCTTTGCAGTCTTGCATACCGAACTTCTTCAGGCAATCTTCGAGATACTTCTCTTGAGATATGAAGATGCCGTTGTGTTGCTGTCGTATTTGAAGACCGAGGAAGAACTTCAGCTCTCCCATCATGGACATCTGATATTGCTCTTGCATCATATATCCAAACTCTTCATTGTACTTCTGATTGGTGCAGCCGAAGATAATGTCATCCACATATATTTGGCACACAAACAGTTCACCATCATATGTCTTCGTGACGAGAGTGGGGTCGAGGGAACCAGGTATGAAGCCTTTGCTCTTCAAGAAGTATTTGAGTGTGTCATACCAAGCCCGAGGGGCTTGTTTGAGGCCATACAGTGCCTTGTTGAGCTTGTATACCATGTCAGGATGTTTTGGATCTTCAAAGCCAGGCGGTTGTGCAACATACACTTCTTCTTCAGTCTTGCCATTGAGAAAAGCGCTCTTCACATCCATTTGATATAGAAGTATGTTATGATGATTTGCATAGGCCAGCAGTATGCGTATGGCTTCAAGTCGAGCCACGGGAGCAAATGTTTCATCGAAGTCAATCCCTTCCACTTGAGTATATCCTTGAGCAACGAGACGAGCTTTGTTTCTGACAACTTGACCATGCTCCTCTTGCTTGTTGCGGTATATCCATTTGGTGCCTATTATATTGTGCTTCCGAGGATCAGGACGCTTAACCAGTTCCCATACATTATTCAGCTCAAACTGTTGAAGCTCTTCTTGCATAGCTTGAATCCATTCAGGTTCCATGAAGGCTTCTTCAACTTTCTTGGGTTCTATTATTGAGACGAATGCGAAGTGCCCACAGAAATTTGCTAGCTATGTTGCCCTTGAACGAGTGAGCGGACCGGCTGCATTGATGCTATCAATTATTCTCTCAATCTGCACTTCATTAGCAACACGAGGATGTACAGGGCGAAGATTTTGCTCTTCTTGATCATTGTCATTGTTAGAGGGATTGTCTTCAGGCTGAGCATTGTCTTCAGGTTGATCAGGTGCGGAGATGATAGGTTCCTCTTCAGGTTGAGCTTCAGAGGGTATGATTTCTCCAGTTCCCATTAGTTTCATTGATTCACTGGATGGAACTTCATCTAGCACATTTGGCAGGTGCTCTCTTTGTGAACCGTTAGTCTCATCGAACCGCACATCCACTGTTTCAACCACTTTATAATGAAAGAGATTGAAGACTCTGTAGGAGTGCAAATCCTTTCCATATCCAAGCATAAAACCCTCATGTGCTTTTGGTGCAAATTTTGAAGTGTGATGTGGATCCTTGATCCAGCACCTGGCGCCAAATACTCTGAAGTAACTGACATTTGGCTTCTTGCCAGTAAGGAGCTCATAAGATGTCTTGTTCAGAAGCTTGTGAAGATAAACACGATTGATTGTATGTCATGCAGTATCAATGGCTTCAGGCCAGAATTTTCTTGGAGTCTTGTATTCATCAAGCATCGTTCGGACCATCTCAATGAGTGTTCTGTTCTTGCGTTCGACGACGCCATTCTGCTGTGGCATGTACGGAGCTGAGAATTCATGTGTGATGCCCAAAGCATCAAGATATGTATCAAGGCCAGTGTTCTTGAATTCAGTGCCATTGTCACTTCTGATGTGCTTTATCTTGGCGCCATAGTTGTTCATTGCTCGATTAGCGAAGCGTCTGAAGACATCCTGCACTTCAGTCTTGTAGAGGATTATGTGCACCCAAGTATATCTAGAATAATCATCAACAATGACAAAGCCATAGAGACAAGCAGTAGTAGTAAGAGTTGAGTAATGAGTGGGACCGAAAAGATCCATGTGGAGCAGTTCGAAGGGTCGAGTTGTTGTCATGATTGTCTTCGAGGGATGTTTGGCCCTCGTCATCTTTCCTGCTTCACAGGCACCGCATAAGTGATCTTTCTTGAACTTGACGCCCTCGATGCCTATGACATGCTTCTTCTTTGTAAGGGTGTGGAGGTTCCTCATGCCAGCATGCCCTAGCCTCCGATGCCAGAGCCAGCATTCTGAAGCTTTTGCCAGAAGACATACGGCAAGTTGTGGTCCTGCTGAGAAATATACCACGTACAAATCATCCTTCCTATACCCTTCAAACACTAGAGACTTGTCAGATTCCATTAGAACAAGGCAACGATATTTTCCAAACATTACGATCATATTTAAATCGCAAAGCATTGAGACAGACATTAATTTGAAGCCAAGGGATTCAACAAGCATGACTTTATCCATGTGTTGATCCTTTGAGATTGCAACTCTACTTAGACCCAATACCTTACTTTTACCAGTGTCAGCAAATGTGATGTGACTCTTGTCGGATGGACGTAAGGTTGAGTCCATAAGAAGGCTTCTCTTGCCAGCCATGTGATTGGTACACCCACTATCAATAATCCATTCTGAAGTTGCTGGTGTCGTACCCTACAGTGCAGTTAGGGGGATAGGCTTCACGAAGAGAATTGTGAAGCAAAAACATTTGACGAACCAGTGGGTTATGAAAGCTTAGATTGAGATTTGGACTGATAGGGAGAGTAGCAAGCGATTCAGGAACGAAGTACATAATAAGACCATTCGGGCATTTGATCTTGCGCCCTACAAGATGTTTAAGGTCCCCAGCAATAGCGTCAGACGATTTTGGTTTTCTGCTGGAGACCCTTCCCTGCAAAAGAGAGTTAAGCTTTCTTAGCCACCCACATCTTCAAGGGTGGCTTAGAAGCAATAAGTCTAAGTGCAGCATCTGAGAACTTTGGCTTTGGAGCCCTAGCAAAAAGTCTTGCAGGCGGACAATAGTACTCATAAGAATAAGCAGAATAGTTCTTGGTCTTATGAACATGGCTATTTGATGAACCACGCTCATATTCATAGGCCTGAGTATGGTTTCCCTGCAAAACATTTGCGTTAGTGCGACTCAGGTGAGTCCTCTGTCTGTATGAAGCATTTGGATCGTATGAAGCCTGTGGTCTGGGGTTTGTCTTCTTCACCTCTGGTGTCATGATGACATTCACATGAAGATTCTCCAAACACTTTTTCGGCACCCAGATCTTCTTCATAGGCGGCCCATTCCTGCAGTTAGTACCAATATACCTGGCAAACACTTCACCATTCTGATTCTTAAACAGTTTATAGTTTGCATCAAAGGATTCATCAATGACAATGGGGTTAGCACAAGTGAAACCAGATAGAGTGGATGGATCTGCTGAAGGTTCCTTTGCAGCAACCCATGTGGTTTTGGGGTACTGCTCAGGTTTCCAGCAAGAGCCATCAGCATTCATTTTCCTTACGAACCCAACACCCTCTTTCCTCGGGTTTCGGTTCAAGATCTGCCTTTTGAGGACATCACATAGTGTCTGATGCCCTTTAAGACTTTTGTACATCCCTGTTTCAAGCAATGTCTTTAACCTAGCATTCTCATCAGCAATAGCAGTGGTATCCTCAGCAGAGGGGTTAGTTCCCACATCAACAGTTGAAGATATTGCAACAGTAGCAGCAGTAGAACATTCAGCAACAGAGGTAGCATTATCATGCTCAATGCATTTAAGACATGGTGGTTCAAATCTTTCCTGAGCTGAACTGATCTGTTCAGCGTGAAGCGACTCGTTTTCTTTCTGAAGATCTTCATGAGCCGCTCTCAATTTCTCAAGATCTTGCTTCTTTTGAAGATAATCATAGGAAAGCCTTTCATGAGCTGTTGAGAGTGTTTCATGACGACTTTCAAGTTCCTCATACTTAACGTGAAGATTTTTTATGTCTTCAATTAAGGACTGAGATCGAGTCATTTCAGCGTCTAACAGATCATCACTTTTGTCTAACAGTTTTTGAATGTGTTCCATGGTTTTCTGTTGTTCAGTTGCAATTTTAGCGAGTGTTTGTAGCTGGGTTTGGAACCACAATCAGAGTCATCGTCACTAGATGTTTGATAGTGAGTAGTGCGTGTGTTTACCTTGGCACCACGTGCCATGAAGCAGTAGGTAGGAGTGGAGTAGTCTTTGTCATTTGCATAGGTGTCGGTGATGGAGTCATTGTCTTTAGTGTTGAAGATGGACTTGGCAACGTATGCTGTAGCCAGACTCGCAATGCCAGAATCGGACTCCTCCTCAGACTCCACCTCCGCCTCCTCAGAAGCGGACTCCTCCTCTGAATCCATTTCCTTGCCAACAAACGCACGTGCCTTGCCAGATGAGCTCTTCTTGTGTGATGAAGACTTTGAGGAGGACTTGGAAGAATACTTTGAGTATTTCTTCTTCTTCTTGTCATCAGAATCATACTCCTTGCTCTTCTTTTTCTTCTTGTTCTCAATGTCCCACTACGGACACTCAGAGATGTAGTGGCCAGGTTTCTTGCACTTATGGCATGTTTTCTTCTTGTAGTCATGAGCAGAAGCTTCATCATTCCTTGAGTTTCATCATTCCTTGTAGTCATGAGCAGAAGTTCTTTTTCAATGTCTTCGGGATCATCAGAACTACTGTCAGATTCTTCTTCAGATGAGGAGACAACTTTTGCCTTCAAGGCACGAGTTCGCCCATAGTTGGGACCGTAGATATCTCTTTTCTCAGAAAGCTGAAACTCATGTGTGTTGAGCCTCTCAAGTATGTCAGACGGATCGAGTGTCTTGAAATCAGGACGTTCTTGAATCATCAGGGCTAGGGTGTCAAACGAACTGTCAAGTGATCTCAGGAGTGTCTTGACGACTTCATGCTTGGTGATCTCAGTAGCGCCGAGGGCTTGAAGCTCATTTGCGATGTCAGTGAGTCGATCAAACGTGAGCTGGACATTCTCATTGTCATTTCTCTTGAAGCGGTTGAAGAGGTTGCGAAGGACACTGATTCTCTGATCTCTCTGGGTTGAGACGCCTTCGTTGACCTTGGAGAGCCAGTCCCAGACTAGCTTAGATGTTTCCAAAGTTGATGAGATCACCATCTCACGCTCCATCTGCCTTCGGGATTAGTATTGAACCTAGATAAATGTTATCAGGTGTCTACGTTGAGCATGAATATGATTAGATCATGTTCATTGCAATACGGTTATTCATTTAAGTTAGAGAATAATGGTTATTCTGTTTACATGAATAATGCATTTCATGGTCATGCACCCTATGTGAATGGTTGAAAGTGCGGTATATCGACTAGAGGGGGGTGAATAGGCGATTTTTATGAAAGTCTTCAAAACATGGAAGTTTCGAAGACAAACGATAGAAATAAACCTATTACCATGCAGCGGAAGGTAGACTACACTAGGCAAACCATAGTCAAGTATTCAATGAAGTGAAAGCACAATAACTAATAGCAGCTAGGTAGTAAGGATCAGGTAGGAAGATATTATGAAGCCGATCAGAACAAGCAGTCACTCAGTGAAGACAGAAGATAGTGCAATCATACAATGACTCCACAAGGACCAACAGTAAGTAAAGGGAAGGGAAGGATGAAACTAGTGACTCGTTGAAGACAATGATTTGTTGGACCAGTTCCAGTTGCTGTGACAACTGTACGTCTGGTTAGGGCGGCTAGGTATTTAAACCTGAGGACACACAGTCCCGGGCACCCAGTCCTGAACACGCAGCTCAGGACACCCAGTCCTCACTGTATTCCCCTTGAGCTAAGGTCACACAGACCTCGCCCAATCACTCTGGTAAGTCTTCAAGGTAGACTCCCAAACCTTCACAGACTTCGTTCACCGGCGATCCACAATGTCTCTTGGATGCTCAGAACGCGACGCCTAACCGACTGGAGGATTCACAGTCCTCAAGTGTAATAAGTCTTCAGATCACACAGACAAGAAGACTTAAGTGATGCCTAACACTCTTTGGCTCTGGGTGGTTAGGGCTTTATCCTCGCAAGGAATTCTCTCTCAAAGGCTTCGAGGTGGGTTGCTCTCAAACGACAAAAGCCGTACTCTAACTCTGAGCAGCCAACCGTTTATGGTTGTAGGGGGTGGGCTATTTATAGCCACTAGGCAACCCGACCCGATTTGTCCGAAATGACCCTGGGTCACTAAGGAACTGACACGTGTTCCAATGGTCAGATTTCAAACACACACGTCAACTTTACTTGGGCTACAAGCAAAGCTGACTTGTTCGACTCTGGACAAGATTCGCTCTCATAGTCTTCACTCGAAGACATAGGTTTTGGTTAAGCATCACTTCAGTCATTCTGACTGGTTCTCTTGGACCCCACTTAACAGTACGGTGGTTCCTATGACTCAATAAAGAAGAAAAGGAACTACGAAAGATCTGAGTCTTCGAGCTCCATAGGCTTCATGCAATGTCTTCTCTTGTCATAGTCTTCAATGAGAATATCTTCATATACCACCTTTGACATCAATGTCTTCATATATTTTTAGGGGTCATCTCTGGTAGGAAAACCGAATCAATGAGGGACTTCTGCCTGTGTTATCCTGCAATTCTCACAAACACATTAGTCCCTCAACTAGGTTTTTTTTACTGTGGACTGTGGGGAAAACCCCCACAGCATATCAAAACTTTATTAGAGCCAGACAACAGTTACAACAACCAGATTACAAGAGGTAACCGAAAGGAGAGGAGAAAACAAAATAAAAATAAAGAAAAGGCTAAAACTTAAGGTGGCAAGAAGGAAATCCACTTGAGTAACTCATCCTTGTATCCAGATTTGATTCGATGCTGCATCAGAGTAATATCATGCCTGAAAGCTCCTCTCCATTTGTTGAAACTTGCCCTCTCACCTCTGAACACTTTGGCATTTCTGATGATCCAGATGTTCCAGCAGGCAATAAATACTACTTCATTGAAAAAGGGCTTATCAAAACTTCTCCTTGCCTGGATCACTAGGTCAGACATTGAAGTTCCAGCCGACCAATCAATCTGCAAATAATTCCAAACTCTGACACTGAAATTGCAGTTGAAGAAGAGATGGTCTCTGGTTTCTCTCACTTGGAGGGGGCATAGCCTACAAGTATCACCATCATCCATGTGCCAGTGCCTTCTATCAACCATATCTTTAGTGTTGAGTCTATCCATGATGAGCATCCATGCAAAAACCTTGATCTTGATAGTGCAAGAGGATTTCCAGATCCAGCACAACAAGTGGTTGAATGTTTCCTTCTGAAAAACATGACCATAAAACAGCTTAGGTTTGTAAACCTTTGAAGAGCCCTGCCAGAACCATAGATCCTTACAAGTGTCATCTCTTGTATGGGAGACCAACATATTTCTTATCAAGTTTAGTTCATCAAAGGCTTGAGCAGACAAAGGTAGGTGAACGTGTTGGTACAAGTCTATTGAATTGAAGATGGCCTTAACAGAAATCCATGGATCCTTGGCAAAAGAGAATAATCTTGGGAATCTAGACTGTAAGCTAGAAACTTCATTGCCAAGATTCCAGTTATCAGACCAAAAGAGAGCAGTGTCCCCAGCATTGACCTGCACCCAGGAGCAGTCCCTAAAATTCTGCAAGACCTTACAAATATCCTTCCACCAAAAAGAGCCACAAGAAGTTGTTCCCTGCGGCATGCCATCATGATAATATGAGTCCCAAATTAAGGACACCCAAGGTAGGTCTTTCCTATTGAGAAAGTTACTAGCATGCTTGAGAAGCAAATCCCTCAACTAGGTTTGTCGTCAATACTCCAAAACCAACTAGGGGTGGCACTAGATGCACTTACAATGGTTCATTGAATCTCGGTCGTGGTAATACACATGTTCACGCCAAAAGATGTAGAGTTAATAATGATAGTACCGCTTTCTTGTGGCACTGCCGCTTAGGTCATATTGGCGTAAGATGCATGAAGAAACTCCATGTCGATGGATGTTTGGAGTCACTTGATTTTGAATCGCTTGACGCATGCGAGCCATGCCTCATGGGCAGGATGACTAAGACCCCGTTTTCAGGTACAATGAAAAGGGCAAGTGACTTGTTGGAAATCATACATGCTGATGCATGTGATCCAATGAGAATTGAAGCGTGCGGTGGATATCGCTATTTTCTCATCTTCACTAACGATTTGAGTAGATATAGGTATATTTACTTAATGAAGCACAAGTCTGAAACGTTTGAAAAGTTCAAGCAATTTCAGAGTGAAGTTAAGAATCATCATAACAAGAAGATCAAATTCCTACGATCTGATCAATGAGAATTTCTGAGTTATGAGTTTGGCAAACACTTAAGACATTGTGGAATTGTTTCACAGTTGAAGCCACCTGGAACACCACATGGTAATGGTGTGTCCGGACGTCGTAATCGAACCTTATGAAATATGGTGCGATCTATGATGTCTCTTACCGATTTACCGCTATTATTTTGAGGTTATGCATTAGAGACAACTGCATTCACTTTAGATAGGACACCATATAAGTCTGTTGAGACGACGCCGTATGAACATTGGTTTGGCAAGAAACCAAAATTGTCGTTTCTTAATGTTTGGGGCTGCGATGCTTAAGGCTTCAGCCGGAGAAGCTCGAACCCAAAAGCGGACAAACACATCTTCATATGATACCCAAAGGTGACAGTTGGTTATACCTTCTATCTCAGATCCGAGGGCAAATTGTTTGTCTCTAAGAATGAGTCCTTTCTCGAGAAGGAGTTTCTCACGAAAGAATTGAGTGGAAGGAAGATAGAACTTGATGAGGTTGTCGAACCTTTACTTCAACCAGAGAGTGATGCAACACAGAAAGATGTTTTCTGTGGCGCCTATGTCTGTTGAATAGGAAGTTAATGATAGTGATCATGAAGCTTCGGATCAAGTTGCTATCAAACCTTGTAGGTCGACAAGGATATGTACTACTCCTGAGTGGTACGGTAATCCTGTCTCAGATATCATGTTGTTGGATAACAATGAACCTACGAGCTATGGAGAAGCGATGGTGGGCCCGTATTCCGACAAATGGTTAGAAGCCATGAAATCCGAGATAGGATCCATGTATCAGAACAAAGTATGGACTTTGGTGGACTTGCCCGATGATCGGCAAGCCATTGAGATAAATGGATCTTTAAGAAGAAGACGAACGCGGGCGGTAATGTTACCGTCTATGAAGCTCGACTTGTGGGGAAGAGTCTTTTCACAACTTAAAGGAGTTGACTACGATGAGAATTTCTCACCCGTAATGATGCTTAAGTCCGTCGGAATCATGTTAGCATTAGATGTATTTTTCTATTATGAAATCTGACAGATGGATGTCAAAAACAAGTTTTCTTACCAGTTTTCGTAAGAAAGAGTTGTATGTGATACAATCAAAGTTTTGTCGATCCTGAGGATGCTAAAAGGTATGCTGGCTCCAGCGATCCTTCTATGGACTAGAGCAAGCATCTCGGAGTCAGAATATATGCTTTGATAGAGTGATCAAAGCTTTTAGGTTTATACAATGTTTGCTAGAAACTTGTATTTACAAGAAAGTGAGTGGGAGCACTACAAAATTTCTAATAAGTATATGTGGATGACATATTGTAGATCCGAAATAATGTAGAATTTTTGGAAAGCATAAACGGTTGTTTGAAGAGTGTTTTTCAAAGGAACACCTGGATAAAGCTGCTTACATATTGGGCATCAAGATCTATAGAGATAGATCAAGACGCCTGATGATACTTTCAAAGAACACACACCTTGACATGTTTTTGAAGGAGTTCAAAATAGATCAGTCAAAGAAGGGGTTCTTACCTGAGTTGTAAGGTGTGAAGTCGAGTAAGACTCGAAGATTGACCACGGCAGAAGAAAGAGGAAGGACGAAGGTCGTCCCCTATGCTTTTGTCATAGGCTCTGTACAGTATGCCATGCTGAGTGTCGCACCTGATGTGTGCCTTGCCACATGTCTGGCAAAAGGGTACAAAGGTGATCTAGGAGTGGATCACCAGATAGCGGTCAAAATTATCCTTAGAGGAATAAGGAAATGTTTCTCGGTTATGGAGGTGATAAAGAGTTCGATGTAAAGAGTTACGTCGATGCAAGCTTGACACCTATCCGGATAGCTCTGAGTAGAGATACCGGATACGTATAATGGAGCAACAATTTGGAATAGCTCCAAGTGGAACGTGGTAGCAGCATCTACGATATGACATAAAGTTTTGCGAAATACATAGGGATCTGAATATGGCAGACCCGTTGACTACAACCTCTCTCACAAGCATAACATGATCAAACCCAGAACTCTGTGAGTGTTAATCACATGGCGATGTGAACTAGATTATTGACTCTAGTGCAAGTGGGAGACTGTTGGAAATATGCCCTAGAGGCAATAATAAATTAGTTATTATTATATCATATTTCATTGTTCATGATAATCGTTTATTATCCATGCTAGAATTGTATTGATAGGAAACTCAGATACATGTGTGCATACATAGACAACACCATGTCCCTAGTAAGTCTCTAGTTGACTAGCTCGTTGATCAATAGATGGTTAGAGTTTCCTGACCATGGACATTGGATGTCGTTGATAACGGGATCACATCATTAAGAGAATGATGTGATGGACAAGACCCAATCCTAAGCCTAGCACAAAGATCGTGTAGTTCGTATGCTAAAGCTTTTCTAATGCCAAGTATCATTTCCTTAGACCATGAGATTGTGCAACTCCCGGATACCGTAGGAGTGCTTTGGGTGTGCCAAACGTCACAAGTAACTGGGTGGCTATAAAGGTACACTACAGGCATCTCTGAAAGTGTCTGTTGGGTTGGCACGAATCGAGACTGGGATTTGTCACTCCGTGTAAACGGAGAGGTATCTCTAGGCCCACTCGGTAGGACATCATCATAATGTGCACAATGTGATCAAGGAGTTGATCACGGGATGATGTGTTACGAAACGAGTAAAGAGACTTGCCGGTAACGAGATTGAACAAGGTATCGGGATACCGACGATCGAATCTCGGGCAAGTATCGTACCGATAGACAAAGGGAATTGAATACGGGATTGATTGAATCCTCGACATCGTGGTTCATCCGATGAGATCATCGTGGAACATGTGGGAGCCAACATGGGTATCCAGATCCCGCTGTTGGTTATTGGTCGGAGAGTTGTCTCGGTCATGTCTGCATGGTTCCCGAACCCGTAGGGTCTACACACTTAAGGTTCAATGACGCTAGGGTTATTAGGAAGACTTGTATGTGATTACCGAATGTTGTTCGGAGTCCTGGATGACATCCCGGACGTCACGAGAAGTTCCGGAATGGTCCGGAGGTAAAGATTTATATATGGAAAGTTGTTGTTCGGGTTCCGGGAAAAATTCGGTTTTTTCCGGTATTGTACCGGGAAGCTTCCGGAAGGTTCCGGAGGATTCCGGAGGTCCAGAAAATGTTCCACCACGTCCAATATAGCATCATGGGCTGTAAGGGGGCGCCCTAACCTTAATGGGCCAAGGGCACCAGCCCCCCCAAGGCCCATGCGCATGGGAGAGGGGAAACCCTAAGGGGGAGGGCCTCCACTTGACTTGGGAGGCACTCCTCCCCCCCCCCTTGGCCGCCGCCCCCAACCCTAGATGGGATCTAGGGGGGTCGGCCCCCCTCTCTCCCCACCTATAAATAGTGGAGGGGTGGGAGGGCGGCCACACCCTTGAACCTGGCGCAGCCCCTCCCCTCCAATACCTCTCCTCCTCCGCGTGAGCTTGGCGAAGCCCTGCCGGAGAACTGCCACTCCATCACCACCACGCCGTCGTGCTGCTGTTGGACTCTCTTCCTCAACCTCTCCCTCCTCCTTGCTGGATCAAGGCGTGGGAGACGTCTCCTTCCGTACGTGTGTTGAATGCGGAGGTGCCGTCCGTTCGGCGCTAGGATCATCGGTGATTTGGATCACGACGAGTACGACTCCATCAACCCCGTTCACTTGAAAGCTTCCGCTTAGCGATCTACAAGGGTATGTAGATGCACTCTCCTTCCCCTCGTTGCTAGATTACTCCACAGATTGATCTTGGTGATGCGTAGAAAATTTTAACTTTCTGCTACGATCCCCAACAAAGATGACCTGCAAGAAAGTTAAAGTATGTTGCCTGTTAAAAATCATATCATTCCTGCAATTCCATATAGCACGTATAAGCGCACATATTCCAATCCGAATACGAGCCGCAGTAATATGATCAACCCCATCTAAGCACGTCCCAAATAACAATTCAATGTTAATTGGAGGAGTAATGTTAAAGGTTATATGGATCGTTCTCCAGAGCAATTTCACGAGTGGGAACTCTATGAACAAGTGTTGTATTGTTTCGTCATGATCACAAGAACAACAACGTGAATTACCTACCCACCATCTCTTTACTAAGTTATCTTTGGTGAGGATCACTTGCTTGTGTGCGAACCACATAAAGATTTTAATACGCAAGGGAACCTTAACCTTTCAAATATGTAATGATCTCGAGATTGGGCCAGGATTAATTAGATCCATGTAAAAGGATTCACCGTAAACATCCCATTTCTAGCTAACTTCCAGTGCATCGAATCGAGTCGGTCGAATAATTGAATATCAATCAATCTCTGAACCAAGTGCATCCAGGCATTCCATCGCTCACCAACTAACCCACGTCTAAACTGAATATTCAAGGGAGTCGATTGAAATACTGTGCATACGTAATCCTCCTTACGTTGCACAATGTTATATAGGATGGGGTATTGTATGGCTAGTGGCGTCTCCCCTAACCACGTATCCTCCCAAAATCTTGTTGACATCCAATTGCCAACCAAGAATTTGACCGTACGAAAGAACATATCTTTCGTTCGCATGAGTCCCTTCCAGAATGGCGAGTCAGTTGTGTTGGGGAACACAGTAATTTCAAAATATTTTCTACGCACACTCAAGATCCATCTAGGTGATGCATAGCAACGAGAGGGGAAGATTGTTGTCCACGTACCCTCGTAGACCGTAAGCGGAAGCGTTATGACAAAGCGGTTGATGTAGTCGTACGTCTTCACGATCCGACCGATCCTAGCACCAAAGGTACGACACCTCCGTGATCTGCGCACGTTCAGCTCGGTGACGTCCCGCGAACTCTAGATCCAGCTGAGTGTCGAGGGAGAGTTTCGTCAGCACGATGGCGTGATTACGGTGATGATGAAGCTACCGGCGAGGGCTTCGCCTAAGCACTGCAACGATATGACCAATGTGGAAATCTGTGGAGGGGGGCACCGCACACGGCTAAACAATCAACTTGTGTGTCTATGGGGTGCCCCTCCCCCGTATATAAAGGAGTGGAGGAGGGGGAGGGTCGGCCCCTCTATGGAGCGCCCAAGGGGAGTCCTACTCCTACCGGGAGTAGGATCCCCCCTTCCCTATTTGGATTAGGAGAGGAAGGAAGGGGGAGAGAGGGGGAAGGAAAGGGGGGCACCCAATTCGGATTGTGCTTGGTGGGGGGGCTCCTAGGCTCCCTTCTCCTCTCTCCCACAATGGCCCAATAAGGCCCATATACTTCCCAGGGGTTCCGGTAACCTCCCGGTACTCCGGTATATGCCCGAACTCACCCGGAACCATTCCGATGTCCAAACATAGGCTTCTAATATATCGATCTTTATGTCTCGACCATTCCGAGACTCCTCGTCATGTCCGTGTTCATATCCGGGACTCCAAAATACCTTCGGTACATCAAAACACATAAACTCATAATACCAATCGTCACCGAACATTAAGCATGCAGACCCTACGGGTTAGAGAACTATGTAGACATGACCGAGACTCATTGCTGGTCAATAACAAATAGAGGAACCTGGTTGCTCATATTGGTTCCTACATATTCTACGAAGATCTTTATCAGTCAAACCGCATAACAACATACGTTGTTCCCTTTGTCATCGGTATGTTACTTGCCCGAGATTCGATCGTCGGTATCTCAATACTTAGTTCAATCTTGTTACCAGCAAGTCTCTTTACTTGTTCCGTAATTCAACATCCCATAACTAACTCATTAGTCACATTGCTTTCAAGGCTTATAGTGATGTGCATTACCGAGAGGGCCCAGAGACACCTCTCCGATACACGGAGTGACAAATCCTAATCTCGATCTATGCCAACTCAACAAACACCATCGGAGACACCTGTAGAGCATCTTTATAGTCACCTAGTTACGTTGTGATGTTTGATAGCACACTAAGTGTGCTATCAAACATCACAACATAACTAGGTGACTATAAAGATGCTCTATAGGTGTGTTCCTCTGATATTCGGGAGTTTCATAATCTCATAGTCATAGGAACATGTATAAGTTATAGAGAAAGCAATAGCAGTAAACTAAACAATCAGAGTGCTAAGCTAACGGATGGGTCAAGTCAATCACATCATTCTCTAATGATGTGATCCCGTTTATCAAATCCATGGCTAGGAAACTTAACCATCTTTGATCAACGATCTAGTCAGGTAGAGGCATACTAGTGACACTCTGTTTGTCTATGTATTCACACATGTACTAAGTTTCCAGTTAATACAATTCTAGCATGAATAATAAACATTTATCATAATATAAGGAAATATAAATAACAACTTTATTATTGCCTCTAGGGCATATTTCCTTCAGTCTCCCACTTGCACTAGAGTCAATAATCTAGATTACATTGTAATGATTCTAACACCCATGGAGTCTTGGTGCTGATCGTGTTTTGCTCGTGAGATAGGCTTAGTCAATGGGTCTGCAACATTCAGATCCATATGTATCTTGCAAATCTCTATGTATACCTCCTTGACTTGATCGCAGATGGAATTGAAGCGTCTCTTTATGTGCTTGGTTCTCTTGTGAAATCTGGATTCCTTTGCCAAGGCAATTACACCAGTATTGTCACAAAATATTTTCACTGGACCCAATGCACTAGGTATGACACCTAGATCGGATATGAACTCCTTCATCCAGAATCCTTCATTTGCTGCTTCCGAAGCAGCTATGTACACCGCTTCACACATAGATCCCACCACGACGCTCTACTTGGAACTGCACCAACTGATAGCTCCACCATTTAATAAAAATATGTATCCGGTTTGTGACTTAGAGTCATCCGTATTAGTGTCAAAGCTAGCATCGACGTAACCGTTTACGACGAGCTCTTTGTCACCTCCATAAACGATAAACATATTCTTAATCCTTTTCAGGTATTTTAGGATGTTCTTGACTGCGGTCCAGTGATCCACTCCTGGATTACTTTGGTACCTCCCTGCTAAACTGATAGCAAGGCACACATCAGGTCTGGTACACAACATTGCATACATGATAGAACCTATGGCTGAAGCGTAGGGAATAACAAGTCTGTTGCTTGTTCCATTGTTCCAGAGAATGGAGTCTTAGTCATCTTGCCCATGAGGCATGGTTCGCAAGCATCAAGTGATTCATAATCAAGTGATTCCAAAAGTCCATCAGCATGGAGTTTCTTCATGCGCTTTACACCAATATGACCTAAACGGCAGTGCCACAAATAAGTTGCACTATCATTATTAAACTTATATCTTTTAGCTTCAATACTATGAACAGGTGTATCACTAATATCAAGATTTAGTAAAAATAGACCATTCATCAAGGGTGCATGACCATAAAAGATATTACTCATATAAATAGAACAACCATTATTCTCTGATTTAAATGAATAACCGTCTCACATCAAACAAGATCCAGATATAATGTTCATGCTCAACGCTGGCACCAAATAACAATTATTTAGGTCTAAAACTAATCCCGAAGATAGATGTAGAGGTAGCGTGCCGACGGCGATCACATCGACTTTGGAACCATTTCCCACGCGCATTGTCACCTCGTCCTTAGCCAATCTTCGCTTAATCCGTAGCCCCTGTTTTGAGTTGCAAATATTAGCAACAAAACCAGTATCAAATACCCAGACGCTACTACGAGCATTAGTAAGGTACACATCAATAACATGTATATCAAATATACCTTTCAATTTGCCATTCTTTTTCTTCGCCAAATACTTGGGGCAGTTCCGCTTCTAGTGACCAGTCCCTTTGCAGTAGAAGCACTCAGTCTCAGGCTTAGATCCAGACTTGGGCTTCTTCACTTGAGCAGCAACTTGCTTGCCATTCTTCTTGAAGTTCCCCTTCTTCCCTTTACCCTTTTTCTTGAAAATGGTGGTCTTGTTGATCATCAACACTTGATGCTCCTTTTTGATTTCTACCTCCACAGCCTTTAGCATTGCGAAGAGCTCGGGAATTGTCTTATCCATCCCTTGCATATTATAGTTCATCACGAAGCTCTTGTAGCTTGGTGGCACTGATTAAAGAACTCTGTCAATGACACTATCATCAGGAAAATTAACTCCCAACTGAGTCAAGTGGTTGTAGTACCCAGACATTCTGAGTATATGTTCACTGACAGAACTATTCTCCTCCATTTTGCAGCTGTAGAACTTATGGGAGACTTCATATCTCTCAATCCGGGCATTTGCTTGAAATATTAATTCTTAATTTCCAGGTTTTCAATACCGAGACCTCCGTGGTCTTTGGGTCGGCGTAAAATATCCCATCGTGCGAGACGGTATTTCTTCTTGACCTCATCTGACTACCAGAAGAATCGAGATCAAAAGAAATCAAGTCTCTTCTGCACCCCTTTCGGTACCTCGAAAAAAGATAGTAGGAACATCGGCATACTAGTAAGTACTAAGTTGATCAGCACTAGCCGACCTCCATAAGACATTAGCTTGCCCTTTCAGCAACTAAGCTTTTTTTCAATTCGATCTTCGATGCACTTCCATTCTTTATTATATAGCTTACGGTGATGAATCGGTATGCCCAAATAACTGAAGGACAAAGAACCTAATTCACACCCAAACAATTGTCTATATGTGTCTTGCTCTTCTTTGGCCTTACCAAAGCAGAACAACTCGCTCTTGTGAAAGTTTATTTTTAATCCAGACAATTGTTCGAAGACATAATATGAGTTTCATATTCCGCGCTTTTGCAATGTCATGTTCCATGAACAGGATAGTGTTGTCGGCGTACTATAAAGTGGAGACCCCCTCATTGACCAGATGAGGGGCAAGTCCATCCACTTGACAGTTTTCCTTGGCCCGGTCTATAAGAATGGTCAACATATCGGTCACTATATTAAATAGGAGAGGAGACATTGAATCCCTTTGTCTCAATCCCTTGTGTGTCTGAAAGTAGCGACCGATATCGTCGTTAACCTTGATTCTGACACTACCTTTTTGGACTAGAGAACCCACTTGGTTCCGCCAAGCCTCATTAAAGCCTTTCATGCGCATTGCGTGCTGAAGGGAAGGCCATTTAACTTTATCATATACCTTCTCGAAATCCACTTTGAAGATAACCCCATCTAGCTTCTTCGAGTGAATTTCATGCAGCGTCTCATGCAGGACGACGACCCCTTCAAGAATGTGTCTCCCAGGCATGAAAGCTGTCTGGCTCAGTTGCACCACGAATGTGCAATCCGTGTCAATCTATTGGTGCCCACTTTCGTGAATATTTTGAAACTCACGTTAAGAAGACATATTAGCCCGAACTGCTCGATCCGAACTACCTCTTCTTTCTTTGGCAACAACGCAATCATGCCAAAGTTAAGATGGAACAGTTCCAAATGACCGTTAAAAAAATCTTGAAACATAGGCATAAGATCCGTGAAATCCTACTAGAATTGATAATACAGGAATTATGCAACAAGTGCCTTTGAACAATGCACAGATTGCAAACATAGAAAATTTCAAGTATCGACAAGAGAAGGTAAAGAGAGGGTCAAAGAGCATTGGACTTCTAAAAAAAAGGGTAAAATACGGTTTCAGCTTATGTTAAGAAGATTCATATGAAATGGGAGGCACAGGAAAGGATTCCATAGTAATTTGGTATCGCAATCCTATGATCCAAATGGCTTTCGTAGGAGAAAAATCCTTAAATTTCAGATCCGCCAAAGTTCCTACAACCCAAAAGAGGCCCTTCATGAAAGAGACATTTCCTGCCTTGCCTAGGTGGCTAAATTTCGTGTTTTGACCTTTTCTGAAAGTTGGTCAAGATTTGAAAGTTAGGCCACTTAGAGACAGATCCCGAAATTTTTACAAACTAGGGTCAGATCTCGAGTAACTTTCAAAAAAGGGTCAAAACACAAAATTTTGCCTCCCTAGGTGGCCTAAGAGCATTACTAGTAGAACCCCTAAACCCTCAAACCCTTGTAGCAGTTTTAAGGGTTGAGAAGTGCCACTTTTTGACACTTTTAAGGGTTGAAAAACAAGGGCAAAGACTAGAACCCTCAAACCCAACCCTTAAACTGCTTTAAGGGTTGGATTTGAGGGTTCTAGTCTTTGCGTCAACCCCAACCTTTAAAACTGTCATTTCATATATCACACATTTCATCACATTTCATCATATGACATATCACAAATTCCATCACATTTGACATAAAACAATAATCATTCTAGTTATTATTACAACACCGAATAAAACAATAATCATTCAAATTATTACAAAAATGTTTGAGCAAATTACACTAATTGTTCGAATCAAATAGGACATAGAAAAGTAAAACAAAGATACATCATGGGCCAATGCGCCGCCCATCCAACTGCAAGTGGTGCTCTATTAGATCATCTCGGAGCCGACCATGAGTGGTTGCATCCTCAATCTCACGATGTGCTTGAAGAAAAGCGCGTATGCGAGAAGGATTTCTTTCCGGTTGCACACGGGTACCAACATTGTCATAGAAACAAGGGAGGTTTAACCCTCTTTCATCCTCTAGGATCATGTTGTGTAGAATCACACAACATTTCATGATATTCATCAAGGTTTTTTTGTCCCAAAACCGAGCTGGACCATGAACTATGGCAAACCTTGCTTGCAAAACACCGAAAGCTCTCTCAATATCCTTACGGGCTGCCTCTTGTGCCTTGGTGAAATGAGCCTCTTTTCTTGTTAAGGGCACCCCATTTTTCTCCTTGATGGACTTCACAAGAGTTACCCATTCGGGATAGATGCCATCGGTGAGATAGTATCCCATTGAGTACTCATTGTCCATGATTTTGTAGTTGCAAGCTGGAGCATCCCCAGAAATTAATCTTTTGAACAAAGGAGATCTATTGAGGATATTGATATCATTGAGTGTTCCCGGCAACCCAAAGAATGCATGCCAAATCCATGTGTCCTGAGATGCTACGGCCTCAAGAACAATGGTAGCATCACGGCTTTTACCGCAAAACATTCCGTGACATGCCTTTGGGCAATTTTTCCACCTCCAATGCATGCAGTCAAGACTACCTAGCATCCCCGGCCATCCCCTTTTTTCATTCATTTCCATTAATCTCTTTGTATCTTCCTCGTTTGGTGCCCGAAGATACTGCTCACCGTACAGCCGAATGACCAACTTGGCAAACCTACGGACTGACTCCATGGTTGTATCTTGCCCAATGCGAAGATACTCGTCGGTATAATCCGCGGGTATGCCATAAGTGAGTACCCGCATTGCCGCCGATATATTTTGATATGCACTAAACCCCATGATACCGGCGGCGGATCTACAACGTTTAAAGTAATAGGAGGCGGCCTCACAATCGTTGACAATCTTCACAAACAAACTACGCCGCATTCAGTACCTTCTGCGGAAGAGACGAGGAGGGTATGTAGGTACCTCTGTGAAGTAGTCTTCCATCAAATGCTCGTGTCCGAGAGCGCGGTTCCGGTAGATGGTGACTCGTCCCATCTTCGACCCTCTCCTCTGATCCATCAGCCTCACGCGGTTTTCAAAGGATTGCGCGTCGATGAGGAGGCTCATCATCTCGACGTCGTCGTCTTGCAACAACTCGTCGATGTCCGAATCGTCGGATGACGACCAACCCGACGAATCGGACAACGAGTCCATGTCGTTGTTGTTCACCTCCATCTACACAATACAACAAACAATAAATTGTGAGTGCCAACAATGAATCAAAAAGGAAAAAAATAAAACAAAAAGGAAGAACAGGAAGCATACCTGCGGGTTGGGGGCGGGCGACGGCCGACGTCGAGGGGAGGCGGGGGCGTCTGGCGCGGCGGCTCGAGGAGGCCGGCCGGCCTCTGGCCTCTGGGGGCGGGAGGCGGCTGGGGGCGGGAGGCGACTGAGGGGCGGGGCCGAAGGCTGATGCGGGCGGGCGGGGGCGGGGCGCCGGGGCGGGGGGCGCCGGCGCGGGAGGCCGGGGGGCGGGACGCCGGGGCGGGAGGCGGCGGCGCGGGAGGCCGGGGGGCGGGGCTCGGGGCGGGGCGGCCGGGGGCCGGGGCGGGAGGCAGGGGGCGTCGAGGGGAGGCGGGGAAGGGCGGATCCGGCGGCGGGGAGCGTGGCGCAGGGGCGGGGCGGCGGCATCAAGGGGAGGCGGGGGGCCGGCCGGATTGGCGGCGGGCGACGGCCGGCGGCGCGGGAGGCCGGGAGGCGGGAGGTTGGGAAGGGAAACTTCTCTCCCGCGCGACGAGGGAAGGGAGTGCGGGCTGGGGTCGAGCGCCCCCCTCCAGCCCTCACTTCTACGGTTCGAAATTGGGTTTGAGGGTTGGACCCTTACTTTTTTTTGAGGGTTTGAGGATTTAGGGATTCTAGTCTTTGCGTTTTTTTGTTGCAACCCGCAAAAAAGCGGTTATTTACGAGGGTTTGAGGGTTTAGGGGTACTACTAGTAATGCTCTAAGTATGGTTTAAAGGCAGGCTCAGTGGGGGGCGATCATGCCGACATACCTCACGCTGGACCTCATGAAACGAAAGGCACAGATGCCCAATCTCTAAAGAACAAAAAGGCACAGATGCCAAAGACCATAAAACACAACTTTACTTCTTAGATATATACAGATGGCTTCCACGAGGGAGAAAGGTATACATGATACAAGGAAACATACTAACCACCGCCACCACTAGCGAAAAGGTTGCTGCTGCTAAAAGTAACAATTGCTGAACTGCATCAATTCGTACAGGTACCCAAACATCATCAATATATACATACGCCTATTTACTACTGTAGCAAGCAACGAGGGCAAGGTCTACGGCAATATGCATACTGCGGCTCACCGCCAGTTCTCGCATAAAACCAACTGGCGACAAAACGTCATGAAATGCCAGAATGCCTCTTCCAGGCATTCCTTGCTGACACAGAACCAAACCCACCACAGCAACGCACACAATGTCTTTTGTCCGTGAACGAATCATACGTGGCTCTCCCGAGTAGAGTGGATGATCATGGGCAATTTCCCCGAATGATCAAAGGAAGAAAGAGCGTAATTAGAGCAAAGTTAGCAACTTAGCATTCAGCAATCTGCATTGGCAAACGAGGCTGGGTAGTCTGAGCCACTCTGCGGAGTGGCCGATTCATGTGATGAGTTCACACGGCTGAGCTTGGCGGCCTTTGGTGCCAACTGCTTGGCCTCCTCATATGTATAAATGTAAATTCTTTTCGCCATGTTGCAAAACTCGCTGCAACAACATGAAGTAGAGTGGAATTAGGACTTGGATATAGGAAAGCTGCATCCATTCACAGACAGTGATAAGGGTACTTACTCCCAAGGATCGTCCCCAACGAGCATCATATCATCCTCTTCATCCGCATAAACAACCTGCCATTTCTTGAGTGTGGAACATAGCTCCCCCTGTATATCAAACATCTCCTCCAACTTGCGGTGAAGATCAACATACCCATATAGCTTTGTCAAGTCCACTGCTCTTCCAACTGCCATTCCTGTCATAATTACCTAGAGGAGGAATCATAATGAGGATCAGTACTAAATTACCCTGAACCCTACAAGAATTGAAAATTGAGCATCTTCAAAATGTGACAACTATCACCTTTGTGCAGCTTCTAACTTGGCGACTTTGGGTCTCAAGAAGAGCACGCTCACTGCTTGCTGCTTGGGCACCAGAGTTGTTCATATTGGATGGCTGCGAGAGCTCGCCAGAGTCCACGTCTACAGATGCAGCCGTTTGGTCATAACCATCACCTGAGACAGTTAGCACGGGTTGTGTTTCTTCCACAGCAGATCTTATCTCAATTCCAAATAATCTGCAACCACCAGCAGCTGGTTCAAGCTTTCTTTCAACAGTGACTTTGTTAGTACTTCCAGCATAAGAGTCTTCTCTTGATTCTCTTGCTGGCCAGTAGAACTGATTGAATGCAACGTTTGATGATGATGAGAAGCGTGAATTAGTAAATAACCCTCGAGCCTGTTGTGGCTCCGAAAATGAGAGGGTTTGGCTTGGTTCAGCCGGGGACTTCCATAGTCCTGATACAAATAGCACCAGCTTAGATATGTAAAACTCAAGGATAATGGACTAGACTACATAAAAATATGATATTCATGACTGAGAGCTGAGCATTGCATCCATAAACCACATATATTAATCGTAACAGGTGCTAAGGAGTTCATATATCTTACCAAATTTTGGAGCAAGTTCTGGAACCACAGAAGGTGAAGCTGGAAGTCGGGGACGCTTATTTCTCAGTGGAGGTTGAGGGGGTTGTGGATTAGCTGCATCCAGTGGCTCCAATTCCCATGGTGAAACTCTATCTGGACGAAGAATGGATGAAGGCTCATCCCATTGGACCTGGCAATAATTACAGGAAAGTATCAGATATGAGAAAGCAAACATGGAAACATGATAATGCACCACTAAAAGCACTCCAGAGAAACTGTAGTTCTAGTTGAACCCTCAAAAATACAGAATCTTAGTACCTTCAGAGATTTCCAATCAGAATCTGCCCATAGAGATGTTGACACCGTCGGCGTGCTCCCAATACCAATTATTGTTCCACTGAACCTGTAACCAGGGAAATGTTTGTCATATCCACCTAGATGGTTGGAATAAAGCCAACATCTCTTGTCAAAAGCAACCCCAGGTTACCTTCTTTCAAGAGCTTCATCGCCTTCAAATTTCATCTTAAATCTCATTCCAACAGAAATGTTCTGCTTCTTCGCTTCAAGGTACTTGTTAACACTCACCACAAACTCAGATTGACTTGTTCTGGAAACAAAATCAGAGAGGCCCGGTAAGCCTTATACACCAGATTGTATGGATAAAAAAAATCACCAATTGTTAATACTCATTACGACAACCATGATGCCATCCCAGTTAAGCAAAAAGAAACATTAGTTGGGTGAATTCTCGGACATAAATGCATAACAGGTATAATAGACCAAATGAGCAAGAGTTGTATCTCACACCTAAGCAGAATGTACAACATACATAAGGAATTGCCATAGCAATCAAGTAAAAACTGCGAAAAAATCTTTATTATCTTGCATTACTGCTTGGTTGCCAGAAATAACCATTACCATGCAGCAACGGGCATAACAAAGACGAAAACTGGTTGAACCTTACCTGGGTTTATAGAAAACAGAAAAGAGGGTCCCAGTGGAGATTGCATGGGAGGCTGTTGCAAGGACTCCAAGATGCATGCTGTGGCTTGATATCACAGATGATGGCATGTTATTTACTTGCCTCATATGCCTCCTTACTCCAACCCGCAACTCACCATTTTCACCTCTGCAAATGATACAAATATTACTTATTACTATTCACCAGAATTAAGCCGAGACAGGAGAGAGGTGAAAATGCATAAAAACTGCCTCCACGTGACAGGATTACAGTATTGTGTTGTGTACCTCAGAAAGATAAATGCATCACCAGCAACCAATCTTTTTGAGCTAACAAAGACACTCCAGCCAGTTGTAAGTAGATGTCGCCTAGGCTGTCCTGAAACACAAAACGCCGTAAGGTATGAGATAGAACCAGACAGAGGGAGAGAGAGTTCACACATAGTCATGAAGTAATGAATCAGTATATGCTGCATGTTTCTGCAGTAGTAAGAGTTCAGCATTCAATTGTGACATGAAGTGCTACACCGAAACAATTAAACAATAAGAACACAGCGACGAGAAGCTTAAAGGGGCTTCAAGCTGAATGCTCAAATTGTAAACTCACCCCGAAATATGTGACGAAAATGCCAGTCAGTTCCATGGAGATCTTTGGCTACCAGTTCTTGACATGGTGGATTCTGAGACATGTCCTGTGAAGCAACCCTACCATTCAATAAGCCAGAAATAGTGTAGACATCAACTGGAGTAAAAAATGCTTTCAATGCTAACCAGCGGAGGAAGACACTCTTCAGCATGCCTCCTAAGAACAGAGAAACCACCATGGGTACTCGTATCCGAAGCTGTCAGTGTCTTGCAAAAGGAATGTATGGTGCCTTTTTCGAGTTCTTTTGGCTCAGGACCCAAGCTTGTGAGCTCACCTTGCTAATAAAGGGGGTTCAAACAGGGAAATTAATGAATGTACATGTAAACAGGGACATGAAACTGAACTAACAAAGTACTGTAGACTGTAACATGAAAAGGGCATAAGATTGTACTCCCTCCGTTCCGAATTACTTGTCTTGGATTTGTCTAGATACGAATGTATCTAGACTCATTTTAATGCTAGATACCTCCGTATCTAGACAAATCCAAGACAAGTAATTCGGAACGGAGGGAGTACATTGGAAAGTAAAATGAGCCATTTGCATGTTAGCAATGGTTAAAACAGGAAGACTCACATTAGCCTCTGGTTGCAGCATAATTTGAGCGTAAACTTCATCTGAATCAGCTTCCGTCTGCATTACAGAGTTCAGCCGGTTAGCAAAGGATAACATTTCTAGCTGCATAGCTAGACCAACCATTTCCCAGACACTCCAAGCAAAGAGGTTGCAGCAGGCAGGTAAAAAGACACTGACCCGGAGCTCTACGTTGACCACGCTGCATAGGATTTTGGATGGTAGGTTGAACATCGGCAGGTACTGGTCAAGCTGCTGGTTTGTAGATGCCTCAAGCTATACAGTAAATCATGATCAGTTTGAGAAAAATATTATATCTAGCAAGAAGAATTGATCAAATGAGACAGGCAGGCAGAGAAGATATATAAACCGGTGAGTACCTGTTCCATATGACCCTGGGGAAAGTAATAGACTCGTTCGCCTTGTCTGGGTACTGTGATCAACGGACCGGCACAAGCATGCCATAGCTCCCGGAACAGTGCGTCGCTACAGATTCCTACATGGAAGCAATTGATTTACAATATTAATTAGGTGATCAGACGCTTTAGAACAGGAACAGCAGAGGCCAAGGATACATGGGAGTACGACACTATTTGCTTTCTAAATTTCCGATTGTTGCTCATTTATCATGAAATTTAATCATGATTAGAAAAGTTCAAGCACAAAACTCTACCCAACTGAAAGTGTCCGTTACTCCTATTTATCATTAGCGCATCAATAAAATACTGCCATGTGCTAAATTTGCCACCATACGGATTCAACACAGATCAAGCATATTAACAAAAATAGAAAATACTAAGTCACACGAATATCCATACCTTTTCAATTGACTGGATCACGCTTCGGAATCGGAAGAAAAAAAAGGAAGTGAATCACAATTCACATCACTCCATAAAGTGAATCGCAATTCACATCACAGGCATCGGTACGAGAGAGCAACCCATCACTCCATAAGGTGCGGTACTAAATACTATTACTAGAGAAAATTGGGCAAACATGGTGATTACTTTGAATAGAGGGCGATTTACTCGGATCAATAAGAGCGATTGCAACCCAAATACTGGAAACAAAATGGACAGGCTGGCATCGACTCAAGTTAGATGAAGTTTCGCTAATTTTTCTGCACAAGCAGTCAACTAGCCGAGTCCACTTACTTAATCAACTACCGACTCAGTTTAGGCGAAGCCTAGCTTACCATGAGAGAGAAACCGGACCAACTTTTAACCAAAGCAGTTCCCCGAAAGGCAAAAATCGCGTAAACGGAAACTGCGACAACAGAGGGCTGCAAATCGAACCTGGGGCACCGGCCGCGGAGGGATTCGCCATCGCCATCGCGGCAGCCACGCTTGCCGAGCCAAACGGCAAGAGAATTCTCTGTGAGCGACGAAACCAGGAGCTCCTCGCGATGTGCTAGCGTCGACGCCGCGGCCGGCCCCGCTCCATGGATCTGCCTCACAGGCCCTGGTTGCTTGCGGCCGGGCCTCGAGGAATTCCCGCGAATTGGGCGGGCGGCCGTGGACGGGGGACGGAGCGGTCGGATCCGGGTCACGTGGGAGGCTGCTCTCGGGGAAGGGGATCGGGGCTGCGGGGGAGGGGAGCCGGGGAGGAGGAGGTGGCGTGTAGCGTGTGCGGTGAGGAGGAGGGGGGAGGAGGAGGCGGGTGAGGTGTGTGTTGGCTTGGGATTTGGATGCTCGTGACTGAGTCGACTGGTCTGCTGGGCTGGGTTTTGACAGCGAGCGGCGGTCGCGGTCGCGGTCGAAGGAGGAGGGAGGGGAGGGGAGGGGGGAGCTGCACGAGGCCGAGGAGGCAGAGTGGGCGGGGAGACAGCCGGATCGGATGGATCACGGGCGGTGGATGGGCGCGCCGCGCGGTACGGGTGTGGGTGGGTCGGCAGTGGGTGGGTCGGGGCGGATAGGATTTGCATCGCATTTGGGTGCCCGTGCTTTAGTTTCACCCTGTTTTGCCCGTGTTTTCCTGTGTATGTATGGTCTTGGATCCATCTTGACGGCGACGGGTCGGTGGCTGGCGCTGCTGCTGCTTCGGAACAGGGCTGTTTGTTGGAGTAGCCGGCTCGCACGGCTTTCCCGTTACGGTACGGTACCCACACCGCACGAGGAACACGCCCGCCCTGTTGGAGGAGGCATGGCGCGGATCCGACCCACAGTGGCAGCAGATCCATAGGGCCCACCCGCCATTCATAGTAAAACAGTCGAGATCTCTGGCGCGCGCGTACGCTGCTCCGCCCCGGCCGCGCGAATCTTTCGTGATGGGTGCAGCGTACTCCGCCGCGCCGAGTCGTCACGCTCGCTCGCTCGCTGCCGCCCGCACGGCCCGGCCCGGCCCGGGGATCCTCTGCTCTACGGACGCGGGCCCATCCCTGCTCCACGCCGACACTTTCCTCTCCAGCAGCACCTTTTTTTTTGTTGGCTCGCCTGGCCGGCTAGCATAGCCGGCCGGCGGTGCAACCACCGACGTGAGATCTCTCTCCGGCGTAGTAGAGTAGCTGCTGCCTATAGCCCAATAGCATGTCCCTCACCGACCCGGCATGCAACCGCACCCACCACGGAGCCAGTCATGTCGCGGCAACTAAAGCAGAGAGAGGCCGAGGCGACCACCTTACGTACGCTTCCTTCTTTTCTGTACCTGTACGACGTAGCCCCAAGCAAGCTGTCACAGCAACGGGCGCGCGCGCGTGCGTGCTTGCTGTACAGCCACGGCCAGCTAGCCAGCCATGTGATGGATGGCGCATGTGACGCCAGCGAGCGGCTGCAGTTGCGAAGTCCAGCAACGCGGCTGGACCAGTGCGGTGCACTGCTCGCTCGACTCCATCCATCCATCCATCCACGGGAGTAGCACATCCGTTGACACGTGGACACCATCAGTGGATAATTCAAGAGAAATGAATGGATGTTTTCATGTGATTTAATTCCATTTCACACTGCTACTGATACAGGTACTGGTACTAGTGTGGTCTGGTGTGCTGCCAAATTCAGTGCAGCACAGTGCCAAGTTGGGTGGCGTGGACTGCTGCAAGCAGCTTCCCTTCCCTATGTTGGAAAATGAGGCCCCAGCTACTCTAGGTGGAAATATCCAGAGGGGGGGGGGGGGGGGGGACGTGATGTTTCCCGGCAGCAAAATGGAGGAGAAGATGCATGTGGAAAAACAAGCGACAATGGCCCTATTTGGTTCAGTTGTGGATTTCTAAAAGTAGCTGTGAAAAATCTGCTGTGGAAAAACAGCTGTGAAAAATCTGATGTGAAAAAGATGTAGGCCATTTGGCAAACCAGCTGATATAGCTTTTTCAGATTTTGGCCCGCAGCGGAATCAGATTTTGGAAAGCACGTTCTGGGCTGCTTCTGCTTTTGGTTCAGATTTTGGCAGCGGATTTCTGGAATCGGATTCTGCTGGGTTCGCCCTTTGGTTCAGATTTTGCTGCGCGGTAGCGGAATCTGTCGATAAAAGCTGAACCAAACAGGGTCAAAAAGACGCTAGCAAGGGAAGAAGAGAGGACGACGGAGGCAAGGGTAGTGGGCGCGTCGCTGTCCGTCGAATCCCACGCACGGTCTGTCTCTCGGTGTTTTGTGTACGTCTCGTCCCGTCGATTCTCATTCATCGATCGGGGTTTTGAATGAAAAATCAAAAGCGAGAGCGACCTTTGGTTTGGTAGCTGCCCCCCTGCCGGACCATACATGGCAATGGCAATGGCAGTGGCAATGGCATAGGGGCCTAGTTCCCGAAAACTCCGAATACATTCTTTTCTAGGAGTAGCTTAGTGAGTCCATTTGACCGCTCGCCGGGCTATTTAAGACGGCATGATGTGACTTATGAGCCGATCGGCCACGTTGATCGCGTGAGCGGACAGACCGACGATGCCACGAATAAACACAACGCATGTTTCTTTGGACAAACATCGATATGAACAATGATGATCTTGGTTGAGTGTAACACATGTTTCTTTGGACAAACGTCGATATGAACAATGATGATCTTGGTTGAGTGTAACTTTTTGGAGTTTCATAGGGTTTTTGAATCCTTGGAATTTATTATTTGGTGTCCGTTTGATTCATAGGATTGAAATCCTCATGGAATTTTCCTTCCATTCATTTGCACTTCATTCGAAGCCTCAAAGGGAAAATTATTCATCCACTACAAAACTATCGGTAGAATTTCTTTGTTTTTTCTGTGTTGTCAAACACTACATATTCGGAATTCATATAGAGTAGTTTTTAATTATATGGATGTTCAAGAGCACATGTCACTCTAATTGTTTTTTCCTCCTAGGCGTGAATCTTTGAACTTTCGACGGCGATCGGAAGTGGATGCATAGCCCACTGATTCTCTTTTTGAGAGGAACAATGTCAGTCAAACATGAATTCTTACGCGGAGGCGGCTTTAGGGATGAAAATATCAACAACAAGCAGATCTCAAAAGACGTATTTGTTGGAGATAGCCCACTTAGTGAACACTATCTATAATGCCTATAGAAAACATGATGCTGATGTTAGTTTTCGAACAGTGCTTATTTGTGACAAAATGGACGACATGGCTCACTCGGTTAACTGGGTAATGTTTGTCACTTGTATTTAAAAATTGTGTTTTCCAACTTTCCTCTACGTTGTAAGGTATTTTAAGTCAAATCTATGCCTGGCGATACGGTAAACAGTAATCATCATGACAAGTAGGGGGATGGTTCGGCTGGTGGGCAAAATTCGAGTGGTGGCACTGACCCCCGTTTTACTCAATCCGAATGGGATGGAATGGAGCCTGAGGAACAAGAGTTGTTTAAGGCCAATGCCCCGGTTGCTAATGCTTAGAAGGATGATTTGGCCTCTTGTGTGAATGCTACTAGCAAAGGCACGCCCTTCTCTGGTGTCTGCTCCAATTTGTCTGCTCGTCCGCAATCCCCTTGCTTCTTTGGGATCAAAGATCTTCCTGCTTCCCCCCCCCCCCCCCCCTCTATCCACTGGGCCTCCGTCTAAGAAGAAGAAGAAGTCCTCGGTCCGGAAGTTTTTTGCTAAGAGTAGGGTTTCATCTGGCTTCGAGCAATCTATGGCGGGTCTAGCTCGTCGTCTAGATAAGGACATGGGTTCTACTTCGGGATCTGGTCTGGGTCCGGCGTCGCCTGTGTGTTCTCCGTTGCTGCGCTCGCCTGCGCCCACGGAGCGCAAGGGCCGGTGCGTGCGTGACTCTGGCGAGTCTGTGGCGGTGAGGGCTGAGAGGCGCGCTGCGGCCAGGGATCTTCCTTCTTCAGGTACGCCTGTCCATACCCCTCTCCCTGCCTCCCCTATTCGTCTCGTTTTACCTGCTCTTTCGGATGGTCATTTGCTACATATTATGTCGGATGTTGGTATGTCTGTTGACCCGGGGATGGGTTCTCCTTCTCGTCTTCTATCCGTCATTAGGGCAAATGAGGTTGCCCAGGCAGCTATTACCAAGGCCATGGAGGTCGCGGATGCTATGGGGCCTGTTGCGGCCAAGGGTCGGCCTGGGGAGGCTGGAGCGACAATTGGTTGTGGCCAGTCGCCTCCACCTCCCTCCCAAGCGAAGAGAGGTCAGTCCAAGCGGTCTAAATCATGTCTGGCCCCGTGCAGATCTAGTCTCCATATTAAAAACCTTTCCTATAAATGAAATCTCTTTTTTGGAATGTTAGAGGTTTCGCCGCTAGGGGGCGTCGAGACCAGATTCATGACTTGGTTTGCGGTGAGCACATTGACATTTTAGGGCTTGTTGAAACATTTAAGGAATCTTTTTCCTCCTTTGAACTGTTTGCGGTTACAAGCATGGATAGGTTTGACTGACACTACCTTCCTGCCTCGGGTCACTCTAGGGGCATCTTGATAGGGTCTAAGCGGGATGTGTTTGATTTCATTACTTTTGATCATGGCATCTTTTGGGCTAGCATTGTGGTTCATCATCGTCAGCTAACCACGTTATGGGAGTGTTTGGTGGTCTATGGCCCCGCCGACCACTCCCTCGCTCCTTTGTTTCTTGATGAGCTTTCTAATAAGATTGAATCTTGTAATATTCCTTTATTAATTGGTGGTGATTTCAATTTGTTGCGTTCCCCGGCGGATAAAAATAGCCCTAACTTCTCTTGGCCCCTTGCCAATGCATTTAATGGGTTCATTAGTAATTGTGCGATCCGTGAGCTCCCTAGGGTGGGGGCACGGTTCACTTGGTCTAATCATCAGTCAATTCCTGTCCGGTCAGTGTTGGATCGGGTCTTTGTCTGCGATAGGTGGGAGTCGCTCTTCCCTCGCGCGGCGTTGAAAGCCAGGCCTATTGTTGGCTCCGATCATGTTCCCCTCGTCGTGGATGCGGGCCTTATCTCTTCTCTGTCTCCTTCCCGCTTCCAATTTGATGCCTCTTGGCTTATAGTGGATGGATTTTGTGAAATGCTGGCTTCCAAGATTGCTAACCTTCTCAACTCCCCTCGATGTTCCTTCGGTCCCATGGATGACTGGCGTAAGGTTTCATATGAGTTACACAAATTCTTAAGGGGCTGGTCTCGTAACAGGGCGGCCGACCAGCGTAGGGAAAAAGAGGCCCTTGAATCCCAACTCCGGGATTTGGACCACTCTGCGGACCTTTCTGGGCTCTCTGCTTCTCAATGGGCCACCCGTTACTCCCTGGAAGATGCATTGATGTTGTTGCATCAACAGTCGGAAATATATTGGCGACAGCGAGGCTCCCTTAACTGGACCTTGAAGGGTGATGCTATGATGGCTTACTTCTTTGCGATCGCCAATGGTAGACGCCGGAGATGCTTCATTGATAGTCTTATTATCGATGGTGTCAGGACTTTGGACCAATCTCTCATTATGTATCACATTGTTGGGTTCTACTCCAATCTTCTTGGTTCCAAGCCAGATTCTGGTCTTTCCTTCTCCTCAAATTTCTGGGACGCGGGTAGTAAGATATCTCCTGATGAAAACATGGACTTAATGGTACCTTTATCTGACGAGGAAATCTGGAAGGTGATTAGCTCGGCTAATCTGAACGCTGCCTCTGGGCCAAATGGTTTTTTGCTTCCCTTTTTTAAGAAATTCTGGCCGCAGTTGCAGGCGCTCGTCTGTAAGATCATCCAAGGTTTCTGGTTGGGAACGGTGGATATTTCTCGTCTTAATTATGCTGTCATTTCTCTCATTCCTAAAGTCAAAGGAGCTGTCTTGATCTCGCAGTTCCGGCCTATTGCTCTCATCAATAATTTCGCCAAATTTCCTGCCAAAGGGTTCGCTACGCGCCTTTCCCCCATTGTTCACTGTACCATCAACCCTTTTCAATTGGCCTTTATTAAAGGTCATTTCATTTTGGATGGGATTCTTTGCTTACATGAAATTGTGCATGACCTCAAGATTCGTAAGTCTAAAGCCCTGATTCTTAGGCTTGATTTTGAGAAGGCTTACGACTCGGTGAGCTGGCCTTTTTTGCGAAGGGTTCTGTTGGCTAAAGGGTTTGAGGGGCACTTTGTTCATAGAATCATGTAGCTGGTCTCGGGAGGCCATACTGCCATCTCAGTTAATGGTCAGGTTAGTAAGTTTTTTTGCCAATGGTAGGGGCCTACGGCAAGGTGATCCTGCTTCTACCATCTTGTTCAACTTCGTAGCGGATGCCTTGTCCCGTCTGCTTTCCAGGGCAGGCACGCATGGGCACATCTCTCCGGTCAGCTCTAATCTTCTCCCCGAAGGGGTTACTGTTGGGGAACGTAGTAATTTCAAAAAAAAATCCTACGCACATGCAAGATCATGGTGATGCATAGCAACGAGAGGGGAGAGTGTCGTCCACATACCCTCGTAGACCGTTAAGCGGAAGCGTTATGAAAACACGGTTGATGTAGTCGTACGTCTTCACGATCGACCGATCCTCAGTACCGAACGTACGACACCTCCGCGTTCAGCACACATTCAGCTCGGTGAAGTCCCGCGAACTCACGATCCAGTAAAGCTCGGGGAAGAGTTTCGTCAGCACGACAGCATGGTGACGATGTTGATGAAGCTACCATTGCAGGGCTTCGCCTAAGCACCGCTACAGTATGACCGAGGTGGATTATGGTGGAGGGGGGCACCACACACGGCTGGGAGATATCAACGATCAACTTGTGTGTCTAGAGGTGCCCCCTGCCCCCGTATATAAAGGAGCAAGGGGGAGGCTGGCCGGCCCTAGAGGGCGCGCCAGGAGGAGGAATCCTCCTCCTAGTAGGAGTAGGATTCCCCTCTTTCCAACTCCTAGTAGGAGGGGGGAAGGAGAAGGAAAGGGGGGCGCCGCCCCCCTCTCCTAGTACAATTCGGACCAGAGGGGGAGGGGGCACGCGGCCTGCCCTGGTCAGCCCCTCTCTCTCTCCACTAGGGCCCAATAAGGCCCATTAACCCCCGGGGGGTCCGGTAACCCCTCCGTCACTCCGGTAAAATCCCGATTTCACCCGGAACTCTTCCGATGTCCAAATGTAGGCTTCCAATATATCAATCTTTATGTCTCAACCATTTCGAGACTCCTCGTCATGTCTGTGATCATATCCGGGGCTCCGATCTACTTTCGATACATCAAAACATATAAACTCATAATACCGATCGTCACAGAACTTTAAGCGCGCGGACCCTACGGGTTCGAGAACTATGTAGACATGACCGAGACATGTCTCCGATAAATAACCAATAGCGGAACTTGAATGCTCATATTGGTTCCTACATATTCTACGAAGATCTTTATCGGTCAAACCGCATAACAATATACGTTGTTCCCTTTGTCATCGGTATGTTACTTGCCTGAGATTCAATCATCGGTATCACAATACCTAGCTCAATCTCGTTACCGGAAAGTCTCTTTACTCGTTCTGTAATGCAACATCCCGCAAATAACTTATTAGTCACATTGCTTGCAAGGCTTATAGTGATGTGCATTACCGAGAGGGCCCAAAGATACCTCTATGACAATCGGAGTGACAAATCCTATTCTTGATCTATGCCAACTCCACGAACACCATTGGAGACACCTGTAGAGCACCTTTATAATCATCCAGTTACGTTGTGATGTTTGGTAGCACACAAAGTGTTCCTCCGGTATTCGGGAGTTGCATAATCTCATAGTCATAGGAACATATATAAGTCATGAAGAAAGCAATAGCAGTAAACTTAAACGATCAAGTGCTAAGCAAACGAAATGGGTCAAGTCAATCACATCATTCTCCTAATGATGTGATCCCGTTGATCAAATAAAAACTCATGTCTATGTCTAGGAAACTTAACCATCTTTGATCAATGAGCTAGTCAAGTAGAGGCATACTAGTGACACTATGTTTGTCTATGTATTCACACATGTATTATGTTTCCGGTTAATACAATTATAGCATTAATAATAAACATTTATCATGAAATAAGGAAATAAATAATAACTTTATTATTGCCTCTAGGGCATATTTCCTTCAGTCTCCCACTTGCACCAGAGTCAATAATCTAGATTACACAGTAATGATTCTAACACCCATGGAGTCTTGGTGTTGATCATGTTTTGCTCGTGGAAGAGGCTTAGTCAGTGGGTCTGCAACATTCAGATCCGTATGCATCTTGCATATCTCTATGTCTCCCACCTGGACTTGATCCCGAATGGAATTGAAGCGCCTCTTGATGTGCTTGGTTCTCTTGTGAAATCTGGATTCCTTTGCCAAGGCAATTGCACCAGTATTGTCACAAAAGATTTTCATTGGACCCGATGAACTAGGTATGACACTGATAACCCACAAGTATAGGGGATCGCAACAGTTTTCGACAAGTAAGAGTGTCGAACCCAATGAGGAGCTAAAGGCAGAATAAATATTCCCTCAAGTTCTATCGCCCACCGATACAACTCTACACACGCTTGATGTTCGCTTTACCTAGAACAAGTATGAAACTAGAAGTACTTTGTAGGTGTTGTTGGATAGGTTTGCAAGATAATAAAGATTATGTAAATAAAAAGTAGGGGCTGTTTAGGTAAAGGCACAACTAAGTTAGTTTTAGTAAAGAGCTTTTTGTTACGAGAAAGTTATTCGTCCCTAGGCAATCGATAACTAGACCGGTAATCATTATTGCAAATTTTGTATGAGGGAGAGGCATAAGCTAACATACTTTCTCTACTTGGATCATATGCACTTATGATTGGAACTCTAGCAAGCATCCGCAACTACTAAAGATCATTAAGGTAAAACCCAACCATAGCATTAAAGCATCAAGTCCTCTTTATCCCGTACGCAACAACCCCCTTACTCGGGTTTGTGTTTCAGTCACTCACGCAACCCACTATAAGCGAATCATAAACGTATTGCAACACCCTACAGCGGGAATCCCTCACGCTTGCGCGACACGGAGAGCACCATAGGACAACATCAATAATAAAACATGCAACTCAAACCAATCACGATCATCAAATAGCCCATAGGACAAAACAGATCTACTCAAATATCATAGGATAGACATACATCATTGGGAAATAATATATAGCATTGAGCACCATGTTTAAGTAGAGATTACAGCGGGTAAGAGAGAGGTTACACCGCTGCATAGAGGGGGGAAGAGTCGATGATGATGGCGGTGAAGTTGTTGGTGAAGATTGTGGTGATGATGATGGCCACGACAGCGTTCCGGCACCACCGGAAGAGAAGGGGAGAGGGGGGCCCTTCCTTCTTCTTCTTCCTTGACCTCCTCCCTAGATGGGAGAAGGGTTTCCCCTCTGGTCCGTGGCCTCCATGGCGTGGGAGGGGCGAAAGCCCCTCCGAGATTGGATCTACCTCTCTGTCTCTCTTTGTTTCCGCGTTCTCGTCTGCTGCCCTTTCACTGTTTCGTATATATATGGAGATCCGTAACTCCGATTGGACCGAAACCTTCGCCGTGATTTTTTTTACCAAAAATTAGCTTTCTTGCGGCCGAAGAAGGGCATCAACCGCCTTACGGGTGGCCCACGAGGGTCAGGGGCGCGCCCAGGGGGCACGCGCGCCCCCTGCCTCGTGGCCACCTTAGGCACCGTCTCCCGTGGATTTTTCTTCTGAAATTCTCCAAATATTCCAAAAATATTCTCCGTCCATTTTTATCCCGTTTGGATTACGTTTGATATGGATATTCTGCGAAACATAAAACATGCAACAAACAGGAACTGGCACTGGGCACTGGATCAATATATTAGTCCCAAAAATAATATAAAAAGTTGCCAAAAGTATATGAAAGTTGTAGAATATTGGCATGGAACAATAAAAAATTATAGATACGGCGGAGACGTATCAGACACCTAGATCGGATATGAACTCCTTCATTTGCTGCTTCCGAAGCAGCTATGTACTCCGCTTCACATGTAGATCCCGTCACGATGCTTTGTTTAGAACTGCTCCAACTGACAGCTCCACCGTTCAATATAAACACGTATCCGGTTTGCGATTTAGAATCGTCCGGATCAGTGTCAAAGCTTGCATCGATGTAACCATTTACAACAAGCTCTTTGTCACCTCCATAAATGAGAAACATATCCTTAGTTCTTCTAAGGTATTTTAGGATGTTCTTGACCACTATCTAGTGACCCACTCCTGGATTACTTTGGTACCTCCCTGCTAAACTAATAGCAAGGCACTCATCAGGTCTGGTACACAGCATTGCATACATGATAGAGTCTATGGCTGAAGCATAGGGAACACTTTTCATTTTCTCTCCATCTTCTGCAGTGGTCGGGCATTGAGTCTTACTCAATTTCACACCTTGTAACACATGCAAGAACCCTTTCTTAGCTTGATCCATTTTAAACTTCTTCAAAACTTTACCAAGGTGTGTGATTTGTGAAAGTCCAATTAAGCGTCTTGATCTATCTCTATAGATCTTGATGCCCAATATATTATCAGCTTCACCGAGGTCTTTCGTTGAAAAACTCTTATTCAAGTATCCTTTTATGCTATCCAGAAATTCTATATCATTTCCAATCAACACTATGTCATCTACATATAATATTAGAAATGCTACAGAGCTCCCACTCACTTTCTTGTAAATACAGGCTTCTCCAAAAGTCTGTATAAAACCATATGCTTTGATCATACTATCAAAACGTTTATTCCAACTCTGAGAGGCTTGCACCAGTCCATAAATGGATCGCTAGAGCTTGCACACTTTGTTAGTACCCTTTGGATCGATAAAACCTTCAGGTTGCATCATATACAACTCTTCTTCCAGAAAACCATTCAGGAATGTAGTCTTTACATCTATTTGCCAAATTTCATAATCATAAAATGCGGCAATTGCTAACATGATTCGGGCGGACTTAAGCATCGCTACGGGTGAAAAGGTCTCATCGTAGTCAACTCCTTGAACTTGTCAAAAACATTTCGCAACAAGTCGAGCTTTGTAGACAGTAACGTTACCGTCAGCGTCAGTCTTCTTCTTGAAGATCCATTTATTCTCGATGGCTTGCCAATCATTGGGCAAGTCAACCAAAGTCCACACTTTGTTCTCATACATGGATCCCATCTCAGATTTCGTGGCCTCAAGCCATTCTGCGGAATCTGGGCTCATCATCGCTTCCTTATAGTTCGTAGGTTCTTCATGGTCAAGTAACATGACCTCCAGAACAGGATTACCGTACCACTCTGGTGCGGATCTTGCTCTGGTTGACCTATGAGGTTCAGTAGTAACTTGATCTGAAGTTTCATGATCATCACCATTAGCTTCCTCACTAATCTGTGTAGGTGTCACAGGAACCGGTTTCTGTGATGAACTACTTTCTAATAAGGGAGAAGGTACAATTACCTCATCAAGTTATACTTTCCTCCCACTCACTTCTTTTGAGAGAAACTCCTTCTCTAGAAAGGATCCATTCTTAGCAACGAATGTCTTGCCTTCGGATTTGTGATAGAAGGTGTACCCAACAGTTTCCTTTGGGTATCCTATGAAGACACATTTCTCCGATTTGGGTTTGAGCTTATCAGGTTGAAGCTTTTTCACATAAGCATCGCAACCCCAAACTTTAAGAAATGACAACTTTGGTTTCTTGCCAAACCAAAGTTCATAAGGCGTCGTCTCAACGGATTTTGATGGTGCCCTATTTAACGTGAATGCAGCTGTCTCTAAAGCATAACCCCAAAACGATAGCGGTGAATCAGTAAGAGACATCATAGATCGCACGATATCTAGTAAAGTACGATTACGACGTTCGGACACACCATTACGCTGTGGTGTTCCGGGTGGCATGAGTTGCGAAACTATTCCACATTGTTTCGAATGTAAACCAAACTCATAACTCAAATATTCTCCTCCATGATCAGATCGTAGAAACTTTATTTTCTTGTTACAATGATTTTCCACTTCACTCTAAAATTCTTTGAAGTTTTTAAATGTTTCAAACTTATGTTTCATTAAGTAGATATACCGATATCTGCTCAAATCATCTGTGAAGATGAGAAAATAACGATACCCGCCACGAGCCTCAACATTCATAGGACCACATACATCAGTATGTATGATTTACAACAAATCTGTTGCTCGCTCCATTGTTCCGGAGAACGGCGTTTTAGTCATCTTGCCCATGAGGCATGGTTCGTAAGTACCAAGTGATTCATAATCAAGTGATTCCAGAAGTCCATCAGTATGGAGTTTCTTCATGCGCTTTACACCAATATGACCCAAACGGCAGTGCCACAAATAAGTTGCACTATCATTATCAACTCTGCATCTTTTGGCTTCAACATTATGAATATGTGTATCACTACTATCGAGATTCAACACAAATAAACCACTCTTCAAGGGTGCATGACCATAAAAGATATACCATTATTCTCAGATTTAAATGAATAATTGTCTCGCATCAAACAAGATCCAAATATAATGTTCATGCTTAACGCTGGCACCAAATAACAATTATTCAGGTCTAAAACTAACCCCGAAGGTAGATGTAGAGGTAGTGTGCCGACGGCGATCACATTGACTTTGGAACCATTTCCCACGCGCATCGTCACCTCGTCCTTAGCCAGTCTTCGCTTAATTCATAGTCCCTATTTCGAGTTGCAAATATTAGCAACAGAACTAGTATCAAATACCCAGGTGCTACTGCGAGCTCTAGTAAGGTACACATCAATAACATGTATATCACATATACCTTTGTTCACCTTGCCATCTTTCTTATCCGCCAAATACTTGGGACAGTTCCGCTTCCAGTGACCAGTCCCTTTGCAGTTGAAGCAATCAGTCTCAGGCTTAGGTCCAGACTTGGGTTTCTTCTCTTGATCAGCAACTTGTTTGTCGTTCTTCTTGAAGTTCCCTTTCTTCTTCCCTTTACCCTTTTTCTTGAAACTGGTGGTCTTGTTGACCATCAACACTTGATGCTCCTTCTTGATTTCTACCTCCGCAGCCTTTATCATTGCGAAGAGCTCGGGAATCGTCTTATCCATCCCTTGCATATTATAGTTCATCACGAAGCTCTTGTAGCTTGGTGGCAATGATTGAAGAACTCTGTCATTGACACTATCAACTGAAAGATTAACTCCCAACTGAGTCAAGTGATTATGGTACCCAGACATTCTGAGTATATGTTCACTGACAGAACTATTCTCCTCCATCTTGCAGTTGTAGAACTTATTGGAGACTTCATATTTCTCAATCCGGGCATTTGCTTGAAATATTAACTTCAACTCCTGGAACATCTCATATGCTCCATGACATTCAAAACGACGTTGAAGTCCTGGTTCTAAGCCGTAAAGCATGGCACACTGAACTATTGAGTAGTCATCAGCTTTGCTCTGCCATATGTTCATAACATCTGGCGTTGCTCCTGCAGCGGGTTTGGCACCCAGCGGTGCTTCCAGGACGTAATTCTTCTGTGCAGCAATGAGGATAATCCTCAAGTTACAGACCCAGTCTGTGTAATTGCTACCATCATCTTTCAACTTTGCTTTCTCAAGGAACGCATTAAAATTCAACGGAACAACAACACGAGCCATCTATCTACAATAACATAGACAAGCAAAATACTATCAGGTACTAAGTTCATGACAAATTTAAGTTCAATTAATCATATTACTTAAGAACTCCCACTTAGATAGACATCCCTCTAATCATCTAAGTGACCACGTGATCCATATCAACTAAACCATAACTGATCATCACGTGAAATGGAGTAGTTTTCAATGGTGAACATCACTATGTTGATCATATCTACTATATGATTTACGCTCGACCTTTCGGTCTCAGTGTTCCGAGGCCATATCTGCATATGCTAGGCTCGTCAAGTTTAACCTGAGTATTCTGCGTGTGTAAAACTATCTTACACCCGTTGTAGATGAACGTTGAGCTTATCACACCCAATCATCATGTGGTGTCTCGGCATGACGAACTTTGGAAATGGTGCATACTCAGGGAGAACACTTTTACCTTGAAATTTAGTGAGAAATCATCTTATAATGCTACCGTCAGACAAAGCAGAATAAGATGCATAAAGGATAAACATCACATGCAATCAATATTAAGTGATATGATATGGCCATCATCATCTTGTGCCTTTGATCTCCATCTCCAAAGCACCGTCATGATCACCATCGTCACCGGCGCGACACCTTGATCTCCACCATAGCATCGTTGTCGTCTCGCCAACTATTGCTTCTATGACTATAGCTACCGCTTAGTGATAAAGTAAAGCAATTACAGGGCGATTGCATTGCATACAATAAAGCGACAACCATATGGCTCCTGTCAGTTGCCGATAACTTTGTCACAAAACATGATCATCTCATACAATAAATATAGCATCATGTCTTGACCATATCACATCACAGCATGCCCTTCAAAAACAAGTTAGACGTCCTTTACTTTGTTGTTGCAAGTTTTACGTGGCTGCTACGGGCTGAGCAAGAACCGTTCTTACCTACGCATCAAAACCACAACGATAGTTCGTCAAGTTAGTGATGTTTTAACCTTCTCAAGGATCGGGCGTAGCCACACTCGGTTCAATTAAAGTTGGAGAAACTGACACCCGCCAGCCACCTGTGTGCAAAGCACGTCGATAGAACTAGTCTCACGTAAGCGTATGCGTAATGTCGGTCCGGGCCGCTTCATCCAACAATACCGTCGAACCAAAGTATGACATGATGGTAAGCACTATGACTTGTATCGCCCACAACTCACTTGTGTTCTATTCGTGCATATAACATCTATGCAATAACCTGGCTCGGATGCCACTATTGAGGAACGTAGTAATTTCAAAAAAATTCCTACGCACACGCAAGATCATGGTGATGCATAGAAACGAGAGGGGAGAGTGTCGTCCACGTACCCTCGTAGACCGTTAAGTGGAAGCGTTATGACAACGCGGTTGATGTAGTCATACGTCTTCACGATCGACCGATCCTCAGTACCGAACGTACGGTACCTCTGCGTTCAGCACATGTTCAGCTCGGTGACGTCCCGCGAACTCACGATCCAGTAGAGCTTGGGGAAGAGTTTCATCAACACGATGGGGTGGTGATGATGTTGATGAAGCTACCATTGTAGGGCTTCGCCTAAGCACCGCTACAGTATGACCGAGGTGGATTATGGTGGAGGGGGGCACCGCACACGGCTGGGAGAGATCAATGATCAACTTGTGTGTCTAAAGGTGCCCCCTGCCCACGTATATAAAGGAGCAAGGGGGGAGGCCAGCCGGCCCTAGAGGGCACGCGAGGAGGAGGAATCCTCCTCCTAGTAGGAGTAGGATTCCCCTCTTTCCTACTCCTACTAGGAGGGGGGAAAGGAAGGGGGAGAAGGAGAAGGAAAGGGGGGCACTGCCCCCCTCTCCTAGTCCAATTCAGAGCAGAGGGGGAGGGGGGCGTGGCCTGCCCTGGCCGTCCCCTCTCTCTCTCCACTAGGGCCTAATAAGGCCCATTAACCCCCGGGGGGTTCCAGTAACCCCTCCGGCACTCCGGTAAAATCCCGATTTCACCCGGAACTCTTCCGATGTCCAAATGTAGGCTTCCAATATATCAATCTTTATGTCTTGACCATTTCGAGACTCCTTGTCATGTCCGTGATCATATCCGGGACTCCGAACTACTTTCGGTACATCAAAACTTATAAACTCATAATACCGATCGTCACAGAACTTTAAGCGTGCGGACCCTACGGGTTCAAGAACTATGTAGACATGACCGAGACATGTCTCCAGTCAATAACCAATAGCGGAACCTAGATGCTCATATTGGTTCCTACATATTCTACGAAGATCTTTATCGGTCAAACCGCATAACAATATATGTTGTTCCCTTTGTCATCGGTATGTTACTTGCCTGAGATTCGATCATTGGTATCACAATAACTAGCTCAATCTCGTTACCGGAAAGTCTCTTTACTCGTTATGTAATGCAACATCCCGCAAATAACTTATTAGTCACATTGCTTGCAAGGCTTATAGTGATGTGCATTACCGAGAGGGCCCAAAGATACCTCTGTGACAATCGGAGTGACAAATCCTATTCTTGATCTATGCCAACTCCATGAACACCATTGGAGACACCTGTAGAGCACCTTTATAATCACCCAGTTACGTTGTGACGTTCGGTAGCACACAAATTGTTCCTCCGGTATTCGGGAGTTGCATAATCTCATAGTCATAGGAACATATATAAGTCATGAAGAAAGCAATAGCAGTAAACTTAAACGATCAAGTGCTAAGCAAATGAAATGGGTCAAGTCAATCACATCATTCTCCTAATGATGTGGCCCTGTTGATCAAATAACAACTCATGTCTATGGCTAGGAAACTTAACCATCTTTGATCAATGAGCTAGTCAAGTAGAGGCATACTAGTGACACTATGTTTGTTTATGTATTCACACATGTATTATGTTTCCGGTTAATACAATTCTAGCATGAATAATAAACATTTATCATGAAATAAGGAAAATAATAATAACATTATTATTGCCTGTAGGGCATATTTCCTTCAGTTATTCACCTTCAATATTCGGATGACACTATCATTATGGTTGAGCTGAATGACTCCTGCCTCGCCAATCTCAAATTCATTCTCCTCTGCTTCGAAGCTATGTCGGGTCTTAAGATTAACTTTGCCAAGAGCGAAGTTATTGTTACTGGTGTGGAGGAGACTGAAGCTGTGCGAGTGGCACATCTTCTCAATTGTAAGTTAGGGTGTTTTCCGTTCAAATGCCTGGGCCTTCCCATTGTTAGGATGATCTCCACCGTGTGGGCCCGACGGCCCACCGGGCCCCTAGATCCGCGCCCTGATCGGGGGCGCTCAACCCACTATAGGTGACGGGCCCCTGTCACCTGCACTATATAAAGAGATGGGGGCCGGCGGCTCGCAACACGAGGTTCGTCTGAACACTGTACACCCCACCTAATCCCCTACCGATCTAGGGTTAGTGCAGTGCTGACGGGAAGCACCACCACCACTACTCTCTGCCATCACCGGCACCATGCCCGGCACCGGGAGCTCCTCGAGCCACAAGCAAAGGGTAGGACCATCGATTATCTGACCTACTCGATCCGCAAGGTCTATCAATGGTATCAACCCAGATTTTGGCTTAGATTTTCGGTAGAAAGGAATCAAGGAAAAGTTCTTCCCTTCCCCAAAGAACCCCACTAAAAGGGCAAAGAAAAATTCCTCTCAATGATGAAAGTAGCACCGCCTTCACGGCCGCGCCGTTCCTCTCAATCCCGAATCGCATCGGCATGTCGAGGATTCGGGAAGAAGAACTCCACCCCGAGAGGGGCAAAGGGCGCCGCTTGCCAAACCGCTCGACGGCGGCGCGCTCACCACAAGGGGAACGCACCACCGGCGAAGGGGATGGCAACGGACGCCACTGCCTGGTGCTCTGCCGCCACGGAGTCTTCGCCGCACCTCTCAGCTCTCACTCTCGCGTACAGGAGGTTGGGGGTGGAAGGTGGAAATAAGAAAGGAAAAGAAAATGGATGCTCGCGCGGCGCTGTGGCGATGCCGTCGTCGGCGGCCGGCGCGGCCTTTACCCGCCGCATCTCTCACTCTCGCGCGAGCAGGGGAACGAAGAAAGAAGGGGAAAGGGAAGGGAGAGTAGGCGCGCACGCAGCGGTGGCCGGGACGGTCGGCCAGGGCGCAACCACCTGCCTCGCCGTCGGGAGAGGGACCGAGCGAGAGAGCAGAGGAGAGCGGCGCAAGAGGGAAGGAACATGATCGGGGGGGGGGGACTCGCCCGTTTTTGTTCGAGCGCAAAGCGTGCGTGGCCGTCGATCTGATCGGACGACCATCGTGAAACCCTAGCCCCACCCCAGGCCGCTGGGCCAGAAAGAGAGCAAGCCAGCCAGGCTGCTGGGCCGGCAGAGCCAGCGGACTAGGGCCAGCTCGCGCGAGCGCGCGGAGGCACAGGCCTTGTGCCGCTGCGGGCCTCCCGCGCCAGGCCGAGGCCGGCTAGAGTTGCCTGTTTTTCCACATTTTAATAGTTTTGTCCAGATTTTAGGCAAATTTCATATAGTTTTTTCTACTCAAATTTCATCCAACGAAATTTTGTTTGGAGTACAGAAAATTAAAAGGAAATGCTCTGAAAAGTAAACAAAAAAAGTTTCTGAAAATAAAAATAGCTTTTCAAAAAAAGAAAAGTTCATGAATTTTATAAAGAAAATTAAAAAGTTCATGATTTTTTATTCGGTGAAAGAAAAGTTTCTGTAAAAAGTAAAAAGTTCATGATTTTTTATTCATGTTTTTCCGTTGCGTAAATAATTAATAGTACTCTTTTACAAAGAAAGAAAAAGTATTATCCTCCAATTAAATTGGAACCTACGGGAAAATTTAATTGGATGAACAGTTTTTTAGAGAAGTTTTTTCACTTGTGGGTGAAATCAGATTTAGATAGCTTCTGTTATGACAGTAGAAAGATATTTGATTAAAGTTTAATTATGCTATTGTTATTTTCTGACCAACGTTGATGATGACAATATTATAATTCAATGAGTCTTATAGTTAAAAGTTCAAATCTCTGATAATTTTTGTATCAAAGTGACCAATTTTCAGAGCATTTGATAAAGATTGAGAACTGTATATTGCTAGTTTTCCGCTGCAATAAAGTTGATAATGATGATTATTTTCTTAGCAAAGTTGTTTAATAGAAATATTATCATCACATTGTTTATGAGTTATATGCATTATTTCCGTTTCAGCCCAACGGTGATATGGAATTAATGTAGAAGAATCAGTTTTATTCTAATTCTACCACAAAGGTGTTTTAGAGTATAAAAAGGAAGTTTTACAAAAGTTTAATGTGCATATTTTTTAACCAGACCAACGTAGGGTTATTTTTATGCTCATTATTGTTGATTATTGGCTAAGTTTTCTTAGACTAAAAGTTTTCCATATTTTCATTCATGAAAGCGAATGGTTGGGTACTTGTGATCCAAAAGATGACCAGGAAAGGTCATAACATGAGGGAGTATGTTCTCTCTAAAGAATAGCTTCAAAAGAAAAGAATTATTGGATATTAATCCAAGAGAAGAAAACAGATAGATCATTGAGAGTCTTGGTTGACGAATGTCTTTCATGTATTCTATATGAAGAAGATTTATCAGTCAACATGATTTGAGATGAAACAAGCAACATGCGTGTTTAATTTGACCAACGTCGGATCAAGCATGTGTGTCAAAGAGCATTGGTATTTATTCCTAAATTTAATGATTGAATAATGCAGTCAAAAGAGTCAATTCTTGCATTTATGTCCCTTACAGGGAATTACCCGCATAGCGGGAGAAGATGATTATGATAAAACCCGCATGGTGGGAAAAGTCTGGGAAAATACCTACGTAATTAATGGGGTAAATTTGACATATTATTATGTCAAAAATCTCGTATGGTGGGAAAAATTCTGGCAAAGGACTTATCTTGTATGACGGAGAAAGATATGATGACTCATGTGCTTTTAATGTGTCCCACTCTGGGAGAAAAGTATGGAGTAGCTATTATGCTTTCCTAGTATCGACCGTACACCTTATGTGTAATGGTCATTAAGCACTCAATAAATCCAAAGAGATTAAAAGTTACAGATGAACCTAAAGATAAGAATGATATGCAAGTGTGACTTGCAAAAGTACTAATGATAAAGAACTCTGTTGAGTTTCTGAAATGAAATGAGGAAAAAGTACTCCCATACTAGTTAAAAGATAACTTCATTTTGTATGAAGAGATAACTTCATTTCGTATGAAGTAATCTGATGAATGAAGTAGATAATCGAAGTTTCCTCAATTCATAAGAGTTATCAATGGTTTTCAAAATTGTGGCAGAAAAGTTCTTGCCACATTTGGAGGGGGAGAAAGATATATGAGATAAATTAAGAATGATGAAACTCCCCTATACTTTAGATAATGTGATGAAGAATGTGATCGTCTGGGGGAGTACGACGGTCATATTAATACCCCTAAAGAAAAGAAATAGTTGTATTTCTGGATCTTTTACAGTTCTGAAAGCAGAGTAAGGAATACTAATACGGTGCTTAAAGTGCCATAAAGAAGAAAGTTTTAACAGAATAAACCCAAATTATAAAGTTTAATGATACGCCAATTTTAGTGAAGATGGAGTAATCTGGGGGAGCATGTTGTATGACCTATGCAACACATGTTCTTAGCTCTATAAAGGATGAATGAGTAAACATGGATCTTGTGATACAGGTCCCTGTAAAACCTATTGCCTCTTGGAAATGAAAGACTATAGAATTAGTTTGCCTCTTGCAATGACAGAGCAACAACATCCCCATATGCCTGAGACACTAATGGTCTCAAGGAATGAGAAAATCAGATACTTCTGATTACTATAAAGTCTATGTTAGTGAAATTCAAATGGAGGTTGATCCCACCTCATTTAAAGCGCTCATTCGAGCTTTGAGAAATGTCTGCTTATCTAAATGATAAGAGACTCTGTGAGATGAAATGAAATTGGTGAATCCCGACGATGTTTGGGACTGATGAGTAATTTCCAATGGAGCCAAAACAGTAGGCTGTAAAGAGTCTACAAGGACAATGTGACTCCAAAGGAAATATGTAAAGGTGTAAAACACGACTTAAATCGAAAGGTTTTTGCACGTTTTGCACTGAATAGATTACATGAGTGTTGGTAGCACATCATGATCTGAGTTACATCAGATGAAAGATATTATGATCTGAGTTACATCAGATGAAAGTAAAGAACATAGGGGATACTGCCTGAAGAAGTCTTTTATGGACTAAAGCAATCAAATGTTGTTTTGGGTTAAAGAAAATGAGAGGACAATTGTATTCGTGCAAAGTTATAGAATGGGAAATTCATTTCCTAATCCCGTGCATGTGGATGACATTCTACTTGCTAGTGGTGATGTCAACCTACTGCAGGAGGAGAAAAGAAGTTCTTGTCCTCAAAGTTCAAAAGAATGTTCTCGGTAGAGTGTCTCTTGTTATAATTATCGAGATTCACCAAGAAAAGAATAAAAGGGGTATTAGGAATGTCACATGGACATGCTAAGAAATGTCTCTAAAGTATGCATGCGAGAAAACCTACGCCTGTTCTTATAGTCAAGGGTAATAGAATTGGAAACTATGGTGTTCCAAAATTTGATGAGAAAAGATTGAAAACGGATATGGTACCATATGCTTCAGCTGTTGGAATCTCAATATATTGCCCTGACACAGTTCACATATCCGGGTTGTTTTGGCAATGTCCAGTCCATATATAGATCACTGGAATGGAGTCAAAGATATCGGCCTCATGCTGAAAGAAATAAGTGCTCTAAAAAGATTGTGAGTACAAAGACAAGACTTGTGAAATGTATAGCGAAATCCACAATTGTCGCTAACTTTCACACTTGGAGGTTTTTGTGTGGAAAAGCTCCAAAGAATGAAACAATTATCATTAATGTGATGCAAAGATACTTTATAGCTTGATATGAGGCTGAGGGACAGGCAAAATGGTTAAGGAGACCTGTACCCGGAGTTGATAATGGTTGACAACAGTGATAACTATTTTAAGTCTTTCGCTCCTATGACAACGAGTCAAGTGTTGATGCCAAACACACTGACACAGAGGTATGCGTTGTAAAGGAGAAAGTCCGGAATTATGTAGGAATGCTTGAAGCATAAAAGCAACAGACAAGTGTTTGCAGATCTGCTTATTAAAGGCTTACCGCCCAGTGTGTTCGAAGAACACACAGTCGACATGGGTTTTATGGTATAGTCTAAAATTTCCGGACAATAAAAGGGCCCACGTTTAAAGAATTTGTTGCAAAACAGAGAGGTACGTAGTGGCTGTCTGATTCTATCGGTAATTGAGCTGTGACGATGAAACATGTTCTATGTATTGATCTGTTATGAAACGAGTAAAGTAAAAGTATAAGGTCAAATGTAAAAGTTGAGATCAAGGGGGAGAATGTTAGGATGATCTCCACCGTGTGGGCCCACCGGGCCCCTAGATCCGCGCCCTGATCGGGGGCTCTCAACCCACTATAGGTGACGGGCCCCTGTCACCTGCACTATATAAAGAGGTGGGGGCCGGCGGCTCGCAACACGAGGTTCGTCTCAATGCCGTACACCCCACCTAATCCCCTACCGATCTAAGGTTAGTGCAGTGCTGACGGGAAGCACCGCCACCACTACTCTCTGCCATCACCGGCACCATGGCCGGCACCGGGAGCTCCTCGAGCCACAAGCAGAGGGTAGGACCACCGATTATCTGACCTACTCGATCCGCAAGGTCTATCACCCATATCCCCGGAGGTGCTTCACGCGAGAGATTTTGCCCTGGTGGTAACCAAGGTGGGCAACAGGGTCCTCCCTTGGCGTGAGAGGTACAATTCCAACGCGGGTAAAGTGGCATTGATCAATGCTTGTCTGTCTTCCCTTCCCATGTTCTTGATGGGCTTCTACTTACTATCGGGGCGGGACCCATGCTGGTTTTGACAAACACCGTGGGGCTTTCTATTGGAATGCTACTGATAATCGTTGTAAATATTGTTTTGTTAAATGGAAGCTGATGTGTAGGCCCAAAAACCTTGGAGGGTTGGGGATTATTAATACTTCCATCATGAACCAATGTTTGATGATCAAATGGTGGTGGAAGATTATGAGTGCTGAGGACCAGCCCCTTTGGTTGTCTATTCTTAAGGCTAAATATTTCCCTTCCTCTAGCCCGATGTTTGCTAATTCTCGTGGTGGTTCCCAGTTTTGGAAGGCCTTGGTTAAAGTTAGACCTGTGTTCCAAGCTTTTGTTAAGTTTGTAGTTGGGGATGGCTCCTCTATTATTTTTTGGCTTGACTGGTGGTGCGGAGATTCACCCCTCTAGGTGACCTTCCCCACTTATTTTCCTATTGTCCGGACCCGAATATTTCTTTAGCGGAGTTGGCTTCCCATGGATGGAATTTGGCCTTTCGTCGGTCCTTGTCGCCTGAAGAGTTTGAAGACTGGCAACATCTTACTGCCTTCTTCCCCACGCTCTCGGCGAACACGGATTCGGTGTCTTGGCCGCTTTCTCCCTCTGGTCGCTTTTCTGTTAAGTCGCTTTACTCTAAGCTTGTTGGTGGCACTCCTACTAACCGCTTATCTCAGATTTGGAAGGCATGGATCCCTCGTAAAATTAAGATTTTCCTGTGGCAAGCCTTTAGGGGCCAGCTGCCTTCGGCTGATCAGATTCATAAGAGAAACGGGCCGGGTTCCCAATTATGTGCTTTGTGTGGTGTCCTGGAGAATACAGAACATATTTTTTTCAACTATGTCTTGGCTAGGCTCATTTGGAGCTGCGTGAGAGAATGGCTTCTCATTCCCTGGGCCCTGCCTCCTTTGCAGAGTTGCGGTGCCTGGCAAGTAACTTGGCTGGCATTACCAGGCGTATCTTTTGGGTGGGCCTGAGCGCTCTGTGCTGGTCCCTTTGGTCGACTAGGAACAAATTTACTATTGAGCATGTGTTTCCGGCTAAACCTGCTGATTGTTTATTTAAATCGTGTGCTCTCTTGCAGCAGTGGAAATCATTGACTAAGGTGGACGACCAGGAAGCGCTTTCTATCTTGATCTCCAAAGTTCGGGCTTCGGCTTCTCATCTATGCAGACAAGAGCAGGAAGCTTAGTTGTTTTGGGTACGACAGACTAGTTTTATTTGGGTTCCTCTTATCCGGCCTGTGCGCCGTGTACTGGCTAGGGAGCCATGTACTTGTTGTTTAACTCTTTCGTTTGACCCGTGGTTGGGGTCTGGCTGGTGATGTGTTGCGAACTGTTGTGTGGTTGCTACCTGCCTCATGGCTTTATTTATAAAGTTGAACGTATGGCTTTCCTCTAAAAAAACAGTAATCGTCATCTTCCGAGGAACATTATTTAGAAAATCAGTGTCCACTATAAAAAAAATTTAAATGACAGTATCTTTTGTAAATAGTGGTACTAACAAAAGATAAATTAGTTGTCGAAAGTGAAATGATGGTAATAAATGTTGCTATTACAATGAGGACGAAGCCATCAAATGTATTTTTCTCTCATGTTGCTATTACAAGGGAAGAATGCGTTTTTGCTCTTCAACCTTTCACATCATAAATATGTTTGTGAATTGGCTGCCAGAGGTTACTACACAACTTAAGGTTCAATATGTGGGGAAAGGGGTGTATGCTTTATGTTGCCAACATAGAATTTTTTTTAATGCTCCGCTGGTTATACACTTGGCTACTTAGCGTGGGACGGCATAGGGTATGGGTGTAACTACTTGGACATGACAACCCTGTTTATATCGGACCATTTTGCATGAAAAACTAGCAATAGGATTGGGCGGTGCACGAGTGCAACATGCAATCTCTGTTTATGATTACTCTGACATTTGAGGTGTATTTTATATTTTTTTGTTTGAATTGTACTTTATAATGAAAGGATTGCATATATCAATCGATGCATAGGTGAGAGGTGTTCTCCCTTTTCAAATTTTTAAAAATTATGCATGGATCCCCATCTTTGTTACTCTGTAGGCATGCCTTGTGAAGTTAACTACCATAATTTGCTAGCTAAAAAAGTATAACATGTATATGAGAGTCGATCTAATTTCTTGGCGCAAAAACAAGAGTAGATTATAATTTCTTGTATCACCTTAGGACCAACGGTAGTGATATCTTGTCCGTACAACTTAAGCTCACAAAGAAGAATGAAAAGAAAACAATGTTGTAAATAGTGCTCTACACTTCTATTCACGGCACAATATATATTTTTTCCTGTCTATTTGACGGGCTGGGACGGAGTGTCCGCGCCTAAGTGACGAATAATCCGGACACCCACACTTCTAGTATTTGACACTGGAGTAGGGATTTCGTCACAGCCCGCATAAATAGGGAAGAAGTGGAGGACGTCCTTGGAGATGGCCTTACTGCCTTAGCGCTAGATCGCTAATGGAGCCTCGGTCACAAACCAGGCCTACCTTCCTTAATCGAGCAATTATTTTCCTTGCCAAATTGTGATGTGAAGGAGGTTCACACTTTACATGGATGTTTCAGTCGGAGAACGTGAATCCTGGTCAGAAGTCAAGTTAGGCGAGAGCTAAACTAAACCAGGCCAATGTACGACTAGCTATAGTATTCTAACCCTGCCTTCTCATGACTCGATGATCAAAGGCAGCACCGAGGATTAATCAATCATCTGTGCCGCATTATTGCCCGACTAATCTATTCCTCCAGTGGACACCCTACCCCATCTGCGTGGTTGCTGGTGGGGAAGCTAGGGGAGCACGGCAGAGGAAAAGGGGGCACAAAACGGACGGAAATTTAGTATTAGTATTGCAGAGAGAGACCGAGCAAGCAACCCCTGTGCCTGCCGGCTCGACCATTGGCAGATTGTGCCGCAAGCGTCGTATCGTACAAATACCATGCTCCACTAATCAACAAATGTATGTTACTTAATCCCTGCCGAGAACATAGATTATTCTACTGCCGGCTATCTCCTGGCAGTGGCCAAGGGCCAAGATTCCGTTTTATTCCTCCTTGATTCTGTGTTTATAGTGTAATCAAAAGCTTGCGGATTAGTATAATCACAACTTGCGGATTAGCATAATCACAACTTGCGTATTAGCGGTAGCGGGTTTCGGACTTCCGTTAGGTTTGTGAGGGTCTGTTTAGGCTCTAGGATCTGATCTCTTTCCATGAAAGTTTCAGAAGTTGAGCGGAAGCTACACTCGTTGTAAAAAAAAAGAGAGAAAGTATGTTTTTCGTTCATCAAGTTTCTCAGAAGTCTACATCTGGTCCCTTCAGGATTTTTCCAGCGACATTTGGTCCCTCAAATTTCAAAATGAGACAAAATTAGTCTAAAACCAGATTTGGGTAGAAAACTGGCCATGTGGAAGTTGTTTTCTTGAGGGGCCAAATATGGCCAGACAAAATTAGTCCAAACCCAGGTTTTGGGCAGCGAACCAATCTGTGTTTGGATGGTTAGAAGGCCAATGATATCCCCACCTCACTAGGGTTCAAGTCCTGATGCCCGCAGTATTTCTGGATTTATTTCAGTATTTCTGTCGATGCGCTTTTGATGGGAGGAGACGTTCTCATCAACGACGAGGCGTCTAGGATGACTTCGTAAACCTTGAGATAATATGTCGGCTGAGTCTCTTGAAGGTGCTCATAGGAGGTAGGGAAAGCGTGTGTGCGTTCATAGGGGTAAGCATATGCGCGTATGTATGAACGCTTGCGTCTGTAATGTGTTAAGAAACCAGGTTTTGGAACTTGAGGGACCAAATATAACCGGAAATATTTTAAGGGACCGGATGTAGACTGGAAGGACGATAAACATATATTAAAAAATGGATTCAAAATCCTTGTGTGCAAATATGGTGTGCCTTTTCTGGTCAACTTATTGCAAGTTATAGATCATTAAATCAGATCGTAATATCCACAACGCCGACAGAGCCAGGCGTAAACCACAACATTTTGCACTTAACATAAGGCTGCCACTGCCAGTATAAAAATCCAGACTTGCTATATGTACAATGAATCCAAAAATTATACCCCAGAGCTAGTCATGAGAAGGCAGTGCATATAAGACTAATTAGGTACTGGACTTCATTGTTTTCTCCTCCCTCTCCCTCTCCCTCTCCTTGTGGAACATGACAAGGAGATCGAACTGCGCATCATATCTTCTGCTTCAATGTTTTACTATTGTTTCCTGGACCCTTGTTGAATTAAGGGATCGAATAATTGGCTGGATGCTCGGTGATATCTATGCAAATCAAGAAAGGGAAAAAGGTAACAACTCAGAGGATATTATATACTCCTATATGGATAATGGCTCTTAGTGTGCATGTCGTGCACTCTGCGTGAACTGTCCGCGCCAGCGCTGATATTCTAGTTCTAGTCAATGTACTCTAGTTTGTAAGCATCGACAGGAAAACTACTGGCAGGGCCAGTCGGATGTTTAAGCAAGCGTAAGATACCATTAGTGTATGCCTATCTCACGCGATTCGAAAAAAATTTACATAATGATTTTATCACCCGCCAGTCCTCATGAGTCGGCAATGATCTGGCACACAGAAGAACTTACCTGTTGTGAAGAACTTTTTTTTACGGGGACATGAGATGACTAAAATTCACGGGAGAATCTCATTCTATCATATGCATGAATGCATCCACATAACCGAAAATCAAGCGAAATACAAGCAAGTCCAAGCCAATAGTCATGATCAACAAGTCAACGAAAAACAAGTAAAATAATAAGAACACTAGGTAAAATGAGAGATTAAGGGCCAGTTTGGTTCATGTCCTGGACAACATGCCTGAAAATTTCAATGTCTGATATGGGCCTAGGAACTCCAAGTTTTTTGCCTGGTCAGGATAGCACATGTAATATCTGTTTGATTCTCGACTTGGCTGGTGCGTGCTTTACAGTTGTTGATGCTCCAGTCCAATCGCCTCATTTTCTGAACTATATGTGTGATTAATGCTTCATCCTGCTGTTGCTCCAGGCATCCAAAAATGGTTGTCTGGGCCAGGCAAACCAAGTTATCTTGTTCTTTGGTCCAAGCTAATTATGTTTTCTAGTTCTCCGGCTAGGCTAACTTCCTCCTGGCCTAGACTTCAACCAAACATGAGTCGGGTAGCTCCCAAGGACAACCCAAGGCAGATGCCAAACGCCTAGGACGCGAACCAAACTGGCTCTAAATCGCCAAAAACAACCACAATCATGTCTCAAAGGAGATTCCAAAGTCTCCACTCTCTGAACAAATAGGTTTATGATTGAGCATGCACAACTATGCTTCGATCTAACTTTCACCGTGAACCCCCTTAATAGGACGGTTGCTCCATTGACTCTGTATAAGTAAATGAAACTACTAAAAAAAGTGTACACTCCATCTTCATATTCCTTGCAAAGGTACACCAAAGTTTTTATTTTCCACACAATTTTAAGGGGTCATACTATTCGGTTAAAGCAATTCTTGATGGACTTTCACATGTGTATACTCACAAACACAATAGTCACTCAACTGCTTTGTCATTGAATCATCGAAACCTTTCAGGAGGCACTGGATGCACTTACGGTAGCCTTGTATGTCAAGTTGTTGATGCTCCCCTGGTGTACGTCGTTGGCCGATTTACGGGCCTAGTCCGCCGTGTGACCTAGTGGGCCGAATCCCGGCCTGTTGGTATACCTAGGGTGACGACATCGTCAACGTCCTTGGAGAAACGGTGAAGAAACAGGAACATGTTCTCAACTTTAAGGGTTTGATTCAGGGTAGGACAGTTGTTGCCCGGGATAGGATAAAAGGGCCAAAGGGTCTCCATGCCAACTACTTTCAAGCCAACCCAATAATCCATGAGGCTTTTTTGGGCGTCGATTACAGATGAGCAGATGTTGTTCTTGCGTATGGTGGATGACGTGGAGAGGGCATTTGGAGTGCTCTAAACTCATTGCGGTATTGTTCGTGGAGTTGCAAATATGCGGGATCCAAAGACATTGTGTGATGTGATGACTTGTTTGTGTGATCTTGCACAATATAATTGTGAAGGATGATGACGATAGGGCGTCCACTACTTCTGATTTTGAGAGGCCCGGAGTACACGTCCGACTCTCGAAACAAGATGCATCACATGTTGACAAATCCTTGGGCCAGTGTTGACAACTTCAAGATTATAATTGCATGTGCAACTACTATTTGATCTTGAAAAGCGTATGTGCATTTACACCGAAAACTATTAATTTGGTGATGTCATATTAACTTTATGTTTAAACTTGTTGTGAAATGTAGCATGCAATTTCAAAAAAATCCTACGCTCACACAAGATCTATCTAGGAGATGCATAGCAAAATGAGAGGGGAGAGTGTGTCCACGTACCCTCGTAGACCAAAAGCGAAAGCATTAGGTTAACACGGTTGATGTAGTCGAACGTCTTCGCGATCCAACCGATCAAGTACCGAACGTACGACACCTCCGAGTTCTGCACACGTTCAGCTTGATGACGTCCCTCGAACTCTTGATCCAGCAAAGTGTCGAGGAAGAGTTCCGTCAGCACGACGGTGTGGTGACGGTGATGGTGATGTGATCAGCACAGGGCTTGGAACAATTGGTGTGTCTCCAAGGGGTGCCCTGCCCACGTATATAAAGGAGGGAGAGGGAGGAGGCTGGCCCTAGGGGGCGCGCCATAAGGGGGAGACCTACTAGGACTCCTAGTCCTAGTAAGATTCGACCCCCCTTCTTTTCCTTCTCATGGAGGGGGAAAGGGGGAAAGGAGAGGGAGTAGGAGAAGGAAAGGGGGGTGGCGCCCCTTCCCTAATCCAATTCAGCCTCCTCCCTTGTGGGGGGCGCACCAGCCCTTGTGGGCTGGTTAGCCTCCCTCCTATGGCCCATATGGCCCATATCTTTCCCCGGGGGGTTCCGGTAACCCCTCCGGTACTCCGGCATGTACCCGATACACTTCGGAACCCCTTTCAGTGTCCAAATACTGCCTTCCAATATATAAATCTTTACCTCTCGATCATTTCGAGACTCCTCGTCATGTCCGTGATCTCATTCGGGACTCCGAACAAACTTCGGCTACCAAAACACATAACTCATAATACAAATCATCATCGAACGTTAAGCGTGCGGACCCTACGGGTTTGAGAACTATGTAGACATGACCGAGACACATCTCCGGTCAATAACCAATAGCGGAACCTGGATGCTCATATTGGTTCCTACATATTCTACGAATATATTTCTTGACCAAACCGCAATAACAACATACGTTATTCCCTTTGTCATCGGTATGTTACTTGCCTGAGATTCGATCGTCGGTATCATCATACCTAGTTCAATCTCGTTACTGGCAAGTCTGTTTACTCGTTCCATAATGCATCATCCCGCGACTAACTCATTAGTCACATTGCTTGCAAGACTTATAGTGATGTGCACTACTGAGAGGGCCCAGAGCTACCTCTCCGATATTCAGAGTGACAAATCCAAATCTTGATCTATGCCAACCCAACAAACACCTTCGGAGACACCTGTAGAGCATCTTTATAATCATCCAGTTATGTTGTGACGTTTGATAGCACACAAGGTGTTGGGGAACGCAGTATTTCAAAAAAAACCTATGATCACGTAAGATCTATCTAGGAGATGCATAGCAACGAGAGGGGAGAGTGTGTCTACATACCCTCATAGACCGAAAGCGGAAGCGTTTAGTAACGCGGTTGATGTAGTCGAACATCTTCGCGATCCAACCTATCCAAGTACCGAACGTACGACACCTCCGCGATCAGCGCACGTTCAGCTCGGTGACGCCCCTCGAACTCTTGATCCAGTTGAGGCCAAGGGAGAGTTACGTCAGCACGACGGCGTGGTGACGGTGATGATGAAGTTACCGGCGCAGGGCTTCACCTAAGCACTACGACAATATGACCGAGGTGTGTAACTGTGGAGGGGGGCACCGCATACGGCTAAGAGATTGTCTGTTGTGCTATTGGGGTGCCCCCTGGCCACGTATATAAAGGAGGGAGGGAGAGAGGAGGCCGGCCAGGTTGGGCGCGCCAAGGGGGGAGTCGTACTTGGACTCCTAGTCCAAGTAGGATTCACCCCTTCCTTTCTTCCACCGGAGGGAAAGGGAAGGGAGAGAGAGGGGGAAGGAAAGAGGGGGGCCGGCCCCTCCCCCTAGTCCAATTCGGTTTGGGAAAGGGGAGGGCGCGCCCCTCTCTTGTGGCCCTTTCTCCTCTCCTCCGATAAGGCCCCCTAGGCCCAATACTTCTCCCAGGGGTTCCGGTAACCTCCCGGTACTCCGGAAAAATGCCCGAATCACTCGGAACCATTCCGATGTCCAAATGAAACCTTCTAATATATCAATCTTTATGTCTCGACCATTTCGAGACTCCTCGTCATGTCCGTGATCTCATCCGGGACTCCAAACAAACTTCGGTTCATCAAAACACGATACTCATAATACAAATCGTCATCAAACATTAAGCGTGCGGACCCTATGGGTTCGAGAACTATGTAGACATGACCGAGACACATCTCCGGTCAATAACCAATAGCGGAACCTGGGTGCTCATATTGGCTCCTACATATTCTACGAAGATCTTTATCGTTCAAACCGCATAACAACATACGTTATTCCCTTTGTCATCGGTATGTTACTTGCCCGAGATTCGATCGTTGGTATCATCATACCTAGTTCAATCTCGTTACCAGCAAGTCTCTTTACTCGTTCCATAATGCATCATCCCACAACTAACTCATTAGTCACATTGCTTGCAAGGCTTATAGTGATGTGCATTACCGACAGGGCCCAGAGATACCTCACCGATACACGGAGTGAAAAATCCTAATCTCGATCTATACCAACCCAACAAACACCTTCGGAGACACCTGTAGAGCATCTTTATAATCACCCAGTTACGTTGTGATGTTTGATTGCCCACAAAGTGTTCCTCCGGTATTCGGGAATTGCATAATCTCATAGTCAGAGGAATATGTATAAGTCATGAAGAAAGCAATAGCAATAAAACTTAACGATCATTATGCTAAGCTAATGGATGGGTCTTGTCCATCACATCATTCTCCTAATGATGTGATCCCGTTCATCAAATGACAACACATGTCTATGGTCAGGAAACTTAACCATCTTTGATTAACGAGCTAGTCAAGTAGAGGCATACTAGGGACGCTTTGTCTTGTCTATGTATCCACACATGTATCAAGTTTCCGGTTAATACAATTCTAGCATGAATAATAAACAATTTATCATGATATAAGGAAATATAAATAACAACTTTATTATTGCCTCTAGGGCATATTTCCTTCAGTCTCCCACTTGCACTAGAGTCAATAATCTAGTTCACATCGTCATGTGATTTAACACCAATAGTTCACATCGCCATGTGACCAACACCCAAAGGGTTTACTAGAGTCAATAATCCAGTTCACATCATTATGTGATTAACACCCAAAGAGTACTAAGGTGTGATCATGTTTTGCTTGTGAGAGAAGTTTAGTCAACGGGTCTGCCACATTCAGATATGTATGTATTTCACAATTTTTTTGTCTACAATGCTCTGCATTGAGCTACTCTAGCTAATTGCTCCCACTTTTAATATGTATCCAGATTGAGATTCTGAGTCATCTGGATTAGTGTTAAAGTTTGCATCAACATAACTCTTTTACGATGAACTCTTTATCAACTCCATGACGGAGAAGCATTTCCTTAGTCCTCTTAGGTAACTAAGGATAATTTTGACCGCTGTCCAGTGTTCCACTCCTGGATCACTATTGTACCCTCTTGCCAAACTCATGGTGAGGTATACAATAGGTCTGGTACACAACATATCATACTTTATAGAACCTATGACTGAGGCATATGGAATGACTTTCATTCTCTTTCTATTTTATGTCGTGGTTGGGTTTTGAGTCTTATTCAACTTCACACCTTGCAACACAGGCAAGAACTCCTTCTTTGACTGTTTCATTTTGAACTACTTCAAAATCTTGTTAAGGTATGTTCTCATTGAAAAATCTTATCAAGCATCTTGATCTATCTCTATAGATCTTGATGCTCAATATGAAGTATCTTTACTAAGGTCTTTCATTAAAAAAATTCTTATTCAAGTATCCTTTTATGCTATCCAAAAATTCTGTATTATTTCCAATCAATAATATGTCATCCACATATAATATTAGAAATGCTACATAGCTCCCACTCACTTTCTTGTAAATACAGGCTTCTCCAAAAGTCTGTATAAAACCATATGCGTTGATCACACTATCAAAGCATACATTCCAACTCCGAGATGCTTGCACCAGTCCATAAATGGATCACTGGAGCTTACACACTTTGTTAGCACCTTTCAGATTGTCAAAACCTTCTAGTTGCATCATATACAACTCTTCTTTAAGAAATCCATTAAGGAATGTAGTTTTGACATCCATTTGCTAAATTTCATAAAATGCGGCAATTGCTAACATGATTCAGACAGACTTTAAGCATAGATACGAGTGAGAAACTCTCATCGTAGTCAACACCTTGAACTTGCCGACAACCTTTTGCGACAATTCAAGCTTTGTAGATAGTAACACTACTATTAGCGTTCGTCTTCCTCTTGAAGATCCATTTAATCTCAATGGCTCACCGATCATCGGGCAAGTCAATCAAAGTCCATAATTTGTTCTCATACATGGATCCCATCTCAAATTTCATGGCGTCAAGCCATTTCGCGGAATCTGGGCTCATCATCGCTTCCTTATAGTTCATAGGTTTGTCATGGTCTAGTAACATGACTTCCAGAAAGGATTACCGTACCACTCTGGTGTAGACCGTACTCACGTTGACCTACGAGGTTCGGTAGTAACTTGATCTAAAGTTTCATGATCATCATCATTAGCTTCCTCACTAATTGGTGTAGGAATCACTAGAACTGATTTCTGTGATGAACTACTTTCCAATTCGGGAGAAGGTACAACTACCTCATCAAGTTTATTTTCCTCCCACTCACTTCTTTCGAGAGAAACTCCTTCTTTAGAAATGATCCATTCTTAGCAATAAAGATCTTGCCTTCGGATCTGTGATAGAAGGTGTACCCAACAGTTTCTTTTGGGTATCCTATGAAGACGCACTTCTTCGATTTGGGTTCGAGCTTATTAGGCTGAAGCTTTTTCACATAAGCATCGCAACCTCAAACTTTAAGAAACGGCAACTTAGATTTCTTGCCAAACCATAGTTCATACGGTGCGGTCTCAACAGATTTAGATGGTGTCCTATTTAACGTGAATGCAACTGTCTCTAATGCATAACCCCAAAACGATAGTGGTAAATCGGTAAGAGACATCATAGATCACACCATATCTAATAAAGTATGGTTACGATGTTCGGACACACCATTACGCTGTGGTGTTCCAGGTGGCGTGAGTTGCGAAACTATTTCACATTGTTTCAAATGAAGAACAAACTCGTAACTCAAATATTTGCCTCCGTGATCAGATCGTAGAAATTTTATTTTCTTGTTACGATGATTTTCCACTTCACTCTGAAATTCTTTGAACTTTTGAAATATTTCAGACTTATGTTTCATTAAGAAGATATACCCATATCTGCTCAAATCATTTGAGAAGGTCAGAGAATAATGATACCCGCCGCGAGCTTCAACACTCATCGGACCTCATACATCAGTATGTATTATTTCCAATAAGTCACTTGCTCGCTCGATTGTTCCGGAGAACGGAGTCTTAGTCATCTTGCCCATGAGGCATGGTTCGCAACCATCAAGTGATTCATAATCAAGTGATTCCAAAAGCCCATCAGCATGGAGTTTCTTCATGCGCTTTACATCAATATGACCTAAACGGCTGTGCCACTAGTATGTTGCACTATCATTATCAACTTTGCATCTTTTGGCATCAATATTATGAATATGTGTATCACTACGATCGAGATTCAATAAACCATTCACCTTGTGTGTATGACCATATAAGGTTTTATTCATGTAAACAGAATAACAATTATTCTTTGACTTAAATGAATAACCGTATTGCAATAAACGTGATCCAGTCATATTATGCTCAACGCAAACACCAAATAACATTTATTTCAGGTTCAACACTAATCCCGAAGGTAAAGGGAGTGTGCGATGGTGATCTTATCAACCTTGGAATCACTTCCAACACACATCGTCACCTCGCCCTCAACTAGTCTCCGTTCACTTTGTAACTCCTGTTTCAAGTTACTAATCATAGCAACTTAACCAGTATGAAATACCAAGGGGCTATAATGAACACTAGTAAAGTATACATCAATAACATGTATATCATATATACTTTTGTTCACTTTGCCATCCTTCTTATCCGCCAAGTATTTGGGGCAGTTCCGCTTCCAGTGACCATTTCCTTTGCAGTAGAAGCACTCAGTTTCAGGCTTGGGTCTAGCTTTGGGCTTCTTCATGGGAGTGGCAACTTGCTTGCCATTCTTCTTGAAGTTACCTTTCTTTCCCTTGCCCTTTTACTTGAAACTAGTGGTCTTGTCAACCATCAACAGTTGATGCTTTTCTTGATTTCTACCTTCACCGATTTCAGCATCGCGAAGAGCTCGGGGAATCGTTTTCGTCATCCCTTGCATATTATAGTTCATCACGAAGTTCCAGTAACTTGGTGATAGTGACTAGAGAACTTTGTCAATCACTATCTTATCTGGAAGATTAACTCACACTTGATTCAAGCAATTGTAGTACTCAGACATTCTGAGCACATGCTCACTGGTTGAGCTATTCCCCTCCATCTTGTAGGTAAAATACTTGTCAGAGGTCTCATACCTCTCGACTCGGGCATGAGTCTGAAATACCAATTTCAGCTCTTGGAACATCTTATATGCTCCTTGGCGTTCAAAACGTTTTTGAAGTCCCGTTCTAAGCCGTAAAGCATGGCGCACTAAACTATCAAGTAGTCATCATACCGAGCTTGCCAAACGTTCATAACGTCTATATCTGCTCCTGCGATAGGTCCATCACCTAGTGGTGCATCAAGGACATAATTATTCTGTGCAATAATGAGGATAATCCTCAGATCATGGACCCAGTCCGCATCTTTGCTACTATCATCTCTCAACTTATTTTTCTCTAGGAACATATCAAGAATAAAACAGGGGAGCTATACGTGAGCTATTGATCTACAAGATAAATATGCAAAACTATCAGGACTAAGTTCATGATAAATTAAGTTCAATTAATCATATCACTTAAGAACTCCCACTTAGATAGACATCCCTCGAGTCATCTAAATGTTCACGTGATCCACGTCAACTAAACCATGTCCGATCATCACGTGAGATGGAGTAGTCTTCAATGGCGAACATCTCTATGTTGATCATATCTACTATATGATTCACGTTTGACCTTTTGGTCTCTAGTGTTCCGAGGCCATATCTGCATATGCTAGGCTCGTCAAGTTTAACCCGAGTATTCTGCATGTGCAAAACTGGCTTGCACCCGTTGTATGTGAACATAGAGGTTATCACACCCGATCATCACGTGGTGTCTCAGCACGACGAACTGTTGCAACGGTGCATACTCAGGGAGAACACTTATACTTTGAAATTTTAGTAAGGGATCATCTCAAAATGCTATCGTCGTACTAAGCAAAATAAGATGCATAAAAGATAAACATCACATGCAATCAAAATATGTGACATGATATGGCCATTATCATCTTGTGCCTTTGATCTCCATCTCCAAAGTACCGTCATGATCTCCATCGTCACCGGCATGACACCATGATCTCCATCATCTTGATCTCTATCAACGTTTCGTCACATGGTCGTCTCATCAACTATTGCTTTTGCAACTATTGCTATCGCATAGCGATAAAGTAAAGCAATTATATGGTGCTTGCATCTTATGCAATAAAGAGACAACCATAAGGCTCCTGCCAGTTGCCGATAACTTTAACAAAACATGATCATCTCATACAACAATTTATATCTCATCATGTCTTGATCATATCACATCACAACATGCCCTGCAAAAACAAGTTAGACGTCCTCTACTTTGTTGTTGCAAGTTTTACTTGACTGCTACGGGATTCTAGCAAGAACCGTTCTTACCTACGCATCAAAACCACAATGATTTTTCGTCAAGTGTGCTGTTTTAACCTACAACAAGGACCGGGCGTAGTCAAACTCGATTCAACTAAAGCTAGAGAAACAGACACCTGCTAGCCACCCGTGTGCGAAGCACGGCGGTAGAACCCGTCTCATGAATGCGGTCATGTAATGTCGGTCTGGGCCGCTTCATCCAACAATACCGCCGAATCAAAGTAAGACATGCTGGTAAGCAGTATGACTATTATCGCCCCAACTCATTGTGTTCTACTCGTGCATATACCATCTACACATAGACCTGGTGATACGTCTCCGTCGTATCTACTTTTCCAAACACTTTTGCCCTTGTTTTGGACCCTAACTTGCATGATTTGAATGGAACTAACCCGGACTGACGCTGTTTTTAGCAGAATTGCCATGGTGTTATTTTTGTGCAGAAATAAAAGTTCTCGGAATGACCTGAAAATCAACGGAGATTATTTTTGGAATATATAAAAAATACTGGAAGAATAATCCACGTCAGGGGGCCCACACCCTGTCCACGAGGGTGGGGGGCGCGCCCCTGCCTCGTGGGCCCCCTGATGCTCCACCGACCTCAACTCCAACTCCATATATTCACTTTCGGGGAGGAAAAAAAAATCAAAGAGAAGGATTCATCGCGTTTTACGATATGGAGCCGCCGCCAAGCCCTAAACTCTCTCGGGAGGGCTAATCTGGAGTCCGTTCGGGGCTCCGGAGAGGGGAATCCGTCGCCATCGTCATCATCAACCTTCCTCCATCACCAATTTCATGATGCTCACCGCCGTGCGTGAGTAATTCCATCGTAGGCTTGCTGGACGGTGATGGGTTGGATGAGATTTATCACGTAATCGAGTTAGTTTTGTTAGGGTTTGATCCCCAGTATCCACTATGTTCTGAGATTGATGTTGCTATGACTTTGCTATGCTTAATGCTTGTCACTAGGGCCCGAGTGCCATGATTTCAGATCTGAACCTATTATGTTTTCATGAATATATGTGAGTTCTTGATCCTATCTTGCAAGTCTATAGTTACCTATTATGTGTTATGATCCGTCAATCCCGAAGTGACAATAATCGGGACCATTACCGGTGATGACCGTAGTTTGAGGAGTTCATGTATTCACTATATGTTAATGCTTTGGTCCGGTACTCTATTAAAAGGAGGCCTTAATATCCCTTAGTTTCCAATAGGACCCCGCTGCCACAGGAGGGTAGGACAAAAGATGTCATGCAGGTTCTTTTCCATAAGCACGTATGACTATATTCGGAATACATGCCTACATTACATTGATGAACTGTAGCTAGTTCTGTGTCACCCTATCTTATAACTGTTGCATGATCGATCGCATCCGATATAATTATCCATCACTGATCCATTGCCTACGAGCTTTTCATACATTGTTCTTCGCTTATTTACTTTTCCGTTGCTACTGTTACAATCACTATAAAACCAAAAAAATACTTTTGCTACCATTACCACTAATATCATATTACTTTGCTACTAAATACCTTGCTGCAGATATTAAGTTTCCAAGTGTGGTTGAATTAACAACTCAGCTGCTAATACTTGAGAATATTCTTTGGCTCCCCTTGTGTCGAATCAATAAACTGGGGTTGAATACTCTACCCTCGAAAACTGTTGCGATCCCCTATACTTGTGGGTTATCAAGACTATTTTCTGGCGCCGTTATCGGGGAGCATAGCTCTATTCTTTGAGTCACTTGGGATTTATATCTGCTTATCATTATGAAGAACTAGAAAGATAAAAGAACCAAGATTTTTGCCTCAACTACGAGGGGAGGTAAGGAACTGCCATCTAGCTCTGCACTTGATTCACCTTCTGTTTTGAGTAAACTTGCGACACCTACACATGCCATTGATTCTGACAGGTCGCATGTTATTGATGATGCCACTTCTGCTATGCGTGATATTTATGATGAAACTACTTCTATGCTTGATACTACTGTGCCACTAGGTGAATTTCTTGATGAACAACTTGCTAGGGCCAGAGAGAATGAAATTATGGAAACTGATAATATTAATGAAAGTGATGATGAAGATTCCCCCCTAGATACGAGTTGCATGCTGTTCCTGAGGGTTATATTATGGATGCAGAAACTTCTAGAGGCTTTCTTGCTTGCAATGATAGATCTGATCTTAAGAAATTATTAGCTAAGCTTAAATAAAAGTCTTTGAATGCTAGAATGAAATATGACCCTGCTTTTGCTACTTCACCTATCTTTATTACTGATAAGGATTATGATTTCTCTGTCGATCCTGAGATAATTACTTTGGTTGAATCTGATCCTTTTTATGGCTATGAATCTGAAACTGTTGTGGCACATCTTACTAAATTAAATGATATAGCCACTCTGTTCACTAATGATGAGAAAACTCGCTATTATTATACCCTTAAGTTATTTCCATTCTCATTAAAGGGTGATGCTAAAACATGGTTTAGTTCTCTTGATCCTGGTTGTGTGTGTAGTCCCCAGGATATGATTTATTACTTCTCTGCTGAATATTTCCCCGCTCATAAGACACAAGCTGCTTTAAGGGAAATATATAATTTTGTGCAAACTGAAGAAGAGAGTCTCCCACAAGCTTGGGGGAGGCTTCTCTGATTACTTAATGCTTTGCCTGATCATTCTCTCAAGAAAAATGAAATACTTGATATCTTTTATAATGGACTAATCGATGCTTCCAGAGACTACCTGGATAGTTGTGTTGGATGTGTTTTCAGGGAAAGAACTGTTGATCAAGCTGAATTGCTATTGAATAATATGTTGACTAATGAAAATAATTGGACACTTCCTGAACCAACTCCGAAGAAAAGGGGTATTCTATTTCTCAGTCCTAAAGATATGCAAGAGGCAAAGAAATCTATGAAATAAAAAGGTATTAAAGCTGAAGATGTTAAGAATTTACCACCTATTGAAGAAATATATGGTCTTGATAACCCGACACAGGTAGTAAAGGTAAATTCTCTCTATAGATTTGATAAATGTGAAATTCCATTTACTAAGTTTGCTAGCCAATGCTTGGATGAGTTTGATGACTTTATGGTTAAACAAGAAAATTTCAATGCTTATGTTGGTAGACAATTGAAACACAATGCTGATATGCTTGAACACTTGAGTGATTATATGGCTAGTGTTAAAGATGAACTTAAACTTATTAGTAAACATGCTTCTATGGTTACCACTCAAGTAGAACAAGTACTTAAAGATCACAATGATTTGCTCAGTGAATTAAATAACAAGAAGAATGATAATGCTGTTAGATTTATGACTAGAGGTGGTAAAATGACTGAGGAACCTTTGTATCCTGAGGGCCATCCTAAGAGAATTGAGCAGGATTCTCAGAGAACTAATGTAGATGCACCTAGTCCTTCTCAGAGGAAGAAAAAGAAAAATGATAGGACTTTGCATGCTTCTATTGACCCTATTGTTGACACACCTGAGAATCCCAATGATATTTCTATTTCTAATGCTGAAACACAATCTGGTAATGAACATGAACCTAGTGATAATGTCAATGATGATGTTCATGTGGATGCTCAACCTAGCAATGATAATGAAGTAGAAATTGAACCTGCTGTTGATCTTGATAACCCACAATGAAAGAATCAACGTTATGATAAGAGAGACTGTTGGGGGTTGGGTGCGACATATGCCAAAGGATGGCTAATCATGGTGGGGGCGAGTAGAACGTCGCCGGTGCCTGGAAACGGGATAAGGCGAAGGCATGCACGCCGGCGAATCTTACCCAGCTTCGGGGCTCTCCGTGGAGATAATACCCCTACTTCTGCTCTGCGGGGTCTCCGAATGATCACTATGGCAAAGTGTGTACATGGTTGCTCCTTGAGCTGTTTCCTGGAGGTAGGAGAAGGCAAGGCTAGCTCTCTCCTTCCTATATGATCTGGTCTAGTGCTAACGGATTCCAACCCTTTGCATGGGTGCCCTGGGGGGGGGTTTATATAGGCCTAACCCCCAGGGGTACAATGGTAATCCGGATGGACGCGGGCCCAACCGTCAGTCTCTCTGGCCGCCGTCTTATCCGTCGACTCCTGGGGCCCGCTGGCTGGCTCGGTACGGAGCCGATAGGCCGCGTCCACCACGGGCGGGTCTTGCCGGCTGTAGATTACTGTAGCTGTGCCTCTAATGACACGGGCTCGGTCATGGGGTCGTGGCGACAGCTCCGCCGTCTGGCAGGCGATCACTATGGCCACTCCCTGTCGCATCTGGTTAATGGCGCGTGGGGCCCGTGGGAGGGGCCGGCCGACTCCTGGGGGCGGACTCCCAACTGGGCCGACTGGTGGCGCTCTCGCCGTCTTCCATACGCCCGCTGACTGGTGGGACCCGTCGTCCCTGGGTCGTACCGGCAGGCCATTGTGGGCACAAGACTCCGCCCACTGGGGCTGACGTTAGGGCCGGCATGGCAACAGTATCGCGCCGGGCGGAGATCTCCGCGGGTACGGCGTACTGTGGCCACGCCTGCCCTTGGAAAAGGGTGGGAGTGGACCTTACTGTGGCCACTCCCCGTCCCGTCCCTCTTTATGAGGGCATGGGGGTGGTTGGCGTCGCGGGCCGACTCCCCAAGGCCGGCTTCTCTGGAAGTTGCGAGTCAGGAGTCGGCTCATCCTGAAGTCATCCCTGGGACTCGGCCGCGAGTGGGCAGTCGGCCGCCTCGCCGCCGACTCTCAGAAGGCGGCTCTTCGTCCTGGGGTCTCGAGGGGCGCAGCCTGCCCCGATGTCTTGAAAGGTTCTGGGCCTGGGTTAGCCTACCCATGACCCATTACTCCGACAGTAGTCCCTGAAGCTGGTGAGGCACCAAGGGTGATATGTCGAGGAGCCTCAACAGTTTCTTCTTTCTGGCGGTTGGATCTGGGCCTCGCTAGCCGTCTTCTGTCAAGCCGACTAGTTGGAGCCAGACTTGCTTAAGGCCGGCTTGCCCCTAAAAAAGTTTGAACGTCGCGACGGAGTCCAGGCGGCGTGCCTGATAAGCCTCCGGGTTGCCGCCCGTTGTGGACCCGTCGCGAGGCGCCACGTGGCTGAGCTAGTCTGCCCACCAATGCACGCGACGGGACAGGCCTACAGGCGGGGCCCGCCACTACCGCGCCTCGGCATGTGAACGGATCCGTTGTGGCCGCGCGGACGGTTGGGGTTCCCGCGCGGTTATTGCACGCAGTAACTTCGTGTGGTAAATCATGGGGGTCGTGGGGTCCTGGGCGCAGTTAATCCCACGACTACCCCCTCAGCTTCTCAGCGCATGAGCCTACAAGTAGGCGGGGGGAGGGGGGCGGCGAAGCACGCGTGCCCATCCTCCCTACTCCCTTTCGCTCCTTCTTGCTTCTTCTTCCTCTAGCTGCTGCTGCTCCGAACCACGCTGCGCCCGCAGCGATGAGCTCTTCCTCCGCCGCCGCACCTCCTGCTGTGCGCTCTGGAGTGTGGGACGGCTCCGAGGTCGATGACGACGACGTCGAGATCCTCCGCAAGACACGATGGCTGCACAGCAGGGGCTTAGTGCGGGTCTGCCTCGCGCCGGAGGGGGAAATATCGCCGGCGCCGGAGGAGGGCGAGCGGGTCATATTCCGCTCGCACCTTATGCGTGGCCTGGGGCTGCCGGCGAGTGGCTTCTTCCGCTCCTTCTTGGAGTTCCACGGGCTCCAGCCGCACCACCTTACTCCGAACACGGTGGTGCTGCTGGCTACCTTCGCCACCCTGTGCGAAGGCTTCCTCGGTGTTCTTCCCACCATCGAGCTCTGGGGTGAGTTCTTCCAGTCCAAGCTCGGCACACATGTCGCCGGCATGCCGGCCCAGTGCGGTGTGTTTATCGCGATGCGGAGATCAGTGGCCGACAATCCGTTTCCCACCATCGCGCTGATTAAGTCGGTGAAGATGTGGCAGCGGTTCTACTTTTATGTGAAGAACGTCGCCCCAGAAGGCAACTGGGTCAACCTGCCGGCTTACGAAGCCGGCACGCCGGCTGGAAGGCTCCCCAGCTGGTCACACCAAGCCAGCACGTTGTCTCCTGCTGGTGCCGCCGCCGTCGCGCAACTCCGAGTGCTGACGCAGTCGGAGGGCTTGACCGAGGCCGACTTGCTGGCCGCCTTCATGGCGCGTCGAGTCCTCCCACTCCAAGGCCGACCTCACCTGATCTGCCAGATGAGCGGTCATCGGGACCCGAGTCGGATGTGCTCCAAGGACATGCCTCACGCGGAGGTGGCGGACACGGTGAACTACATCGCGAACTGCGGTCTCTCGATGGATTGGCGGTTCGGCAAGGAGCAGTACTCATGTGCCACCCCCCCGCCTATTGTAAGTCGTCTTCCTTCTTCTTCTGTTTATTTTGTTGCCGAGTCCGACTTGTCCAGTCTGACCGTTTTTTGTTTTGAATCAGAACCCTCTCGTCCCTCCTTCGGCCGGCACCATGGGGCCGGCTTGTCAGTTTGTCCCCGATCGGGCAGAGAGCGACGTCGACGATCCTGACTTGGGGGCGGCGGCCATGGAGGCCGACGCTGAGGGAGGAGGAGGAGAAGCAGGCGGCTCCAGGCCTACGGCCACTTTCGCCGACTGGCCTGACGATGATGCCGAGGGAGAAGTCACCCCGCGTCACCAGCCAAAGGCTAGCCAGCCAAGCGCGAGTTCCTCCGCCGTCTTGGACGCTCAAGGCGGCGCGAAGAAGCGCCGGGCCGGGCCGAGTACACTTGGTGGCCGGTCGAAGAAGTTTAAGGGAGCGGCCGCCACGACCAAGCGGGAAGAGGCGGCCGCGAAAGCCAACCACTTCCGCAAGGAAGTGAAGAAGCCGCCGCTGGTCTCCGCGTAAGCGCCTCCGTCCCTTATCTTTATTTTCTCTTTGTTGATCTTGTCTGAGTCTTTCATATGCTTCCCTCGCTTCAGGGCTCCCCTCACTCTTGAGAGGATTGCCGCCGCCTCCGTTATGGGGTCGGTGGAGATGTCTGCCACTACTCGGCGGATTGGCCCCGCCGCCGACCTTCGGGAGGCGACGGAGCGGAACGCGCAGGAGAAGCGCGAGGAGGAAGAGGCCGCCCGCCTAGAGAAAGCGGCGGCCGAGAAGGCGGAGGCCTCCGCCCTGAAAAAGTTGGAGGAGGCCGAGGCCGCCATCGCGGCAAGGCGGCAGGCTAAGGAGGTCGCGCACCGGCGATTGGCGGTGCTCGTCACTCCTCTGAACTCTACGCCGCCGCCCCGGAGCTCACGGGGCAGTCAGGGGAAGCCGGCGGAGAGTTCCCGATCGTGGAGAGGGGCGAATGATGGGGTCATGTACCTAGGGTAGGGTCACGGACCTGTTCCAAGTAACTCACCCTAGGACATCCCTAGAAGAGGTCGCCTTCCAGTCGACCAACGAGGACTCACTCGACGAACGAAGACTCACTCGACTGGCCTCAAGGACTCGACCACAAAGACTCACTCGACCACCAGGAGGTCAAGAGGCACTCTGCACCGCAACGGCCTGTAATTAAGTAGACTTTATGATAGTAAAGGCACTTTATGTGGGGCGTTACCAGTAACGCCCCAGACTTAACTCACCTTAAACCCTCTCCTGCGTGGGCTGGCTGGGGTCCTGGCACACTCTATATAAGCCACCCCCCCTCCACAGGCAGAGGGGTTCGGCACCTTGTAATCCATACATTCATAATCCACTCGACCGCCTCCGGGCTCCGAGACGTAGGGCTGTTACTTCTTCCGAGAAGGGCCTGAACTCGTACATCTTTTGTGCTTACAACCTCTCCATAGCTAGGACCTTGCCTCTCCATACCTACCCCCCACTCTACTGTCAGGCTTAGAACCACGACAGTTGGCGCCGACCGTGGGGCCGGTGTTTTAGCGATTTTGTGGAGAAGTTGCGATTCTTCCGAGTATTTTCATCATGGTGTCTGCTGGAGTTTTGATCGAGGGACAAGAGATCCATCTCGGCACTCTCACCTTCATCGCCGACGACTCCGCATGGCTCCAGGAGGCTCCACTCGACGTGGATGCGCTCCCCGTCCGCGGTGCGACGCATTTTCGCGCATGTGTCCGCGGCGTTCTGCTGCGGCAATCATCGACCCAGTATCGGTCGGATCTTCCATCTTCCACCCTCCCGGTCTCCCGCCAGCGCAAGCGCTCAGGCCGGTCGAGACTTCAGCGATGGGTGAGTCACGCGGTGGCTCGCCAGTCGGCCACTATACAAGTTGCGGCAATCGAGCCCAACGAATCTCTCTACGGCTTGTTCGATCAGTCGACTGGCTCCGGAGAGACTGCATCCGAGTGCGGAAGCAGTGATCCAGCGGCGGAAATCTTGATGGTCGACGGGCCCCACAGTCCTCCTGGCTTCGCCCGTGGTGGTGGAGCAGGCGACGGCGGCGACCCTGCACGAGGCTACGAAGAGTACCAGCCCGAGCCACTCGACTCTTTGCAAAGAGAAGAGCTTCGCCGCAGGAACGAGGATCCCCTGCGCGTTCCCATCGCAGGAGAAACCCCCGAGGCTCGTGCCTTGGAGGAGGCGCGTCTAGCCAATTTGGCCGAGCGCACTCGACTGGAGAATCTTCAGCGAGCACTCGACGAGCGCGCGCGGCAACGAGTTCCCGACACCAGTCGACGTCAACTCTTCCCGCCGACTCAGGTATATCGAACCCCAATTCAGAATTTAGCAGCTGCGACCCGTATAGCAGAGTCCATTCAGCCTTCGCAGTCAGAAGCTGGCAGAGGTTTGCTGCAGATCAGGGATCTGCTCCGGGCAGCAGGAGATCAGAATTCAGCCGTGTCTTAGTCGCGCAACAGAATTCACAGTCGATCTGTCACTGTGAATACGGTTCAGTCAGCTCACAGCCCCGGATCGCCTCCGCGGCGCGAAGGGCGTGAGAATCGACGAGATCAATATGGCGACAGACTCGACCGAGACGATAGGCGTCGAATGCCCTATTCCCCTCCGAGGGGTGGGTCTTACGCTCCTCGGCAGCCAGATGATAGGCGTCAGTACAGTACAGGGCGTAGGGTTCCAGTTGACCCCAGAGAGCCAGGCTTCGACGCGCGATCCATTATCGTGCAAGGATTGGTCGACCGGAACAGAGCCCATCGAGGTGCACTCGACAGAGATGTGCCCACGAGCAATCGAGTGCATGTTTCTGGTCCTGAATGTTTCAGCAGAGCTGTCAGAGCCGCTGTTATTCCCCCCAATTTCAGGCTGGCAACAGGAGTCAGCAAGTTCACTGGTGAGTCTAAGCCTGAAACTTGGCTTGAAGACTACCGAGTGGCAGTTCAGATCGGTGGTGGGAACGACGAGGTGGCCATGAAGCATTTGCCCCTCATGTTGGAAGGTTCTGCCAGGGCATGGTTGACTCAATTGCCTCCTAGCAGTATTTACACTTGGGAAGATCTGTCCCGAGTGTTCGTCAGAACGTTCGAAGGGACTTGCAAGCGACCAGCGGGATTGACAGAGTTGCAAGTCTGCGTGCAGAAAACCAATGAGACTCTCAGAGAGTATATCCAGAGGTGGATCACTTTGCACCACACTGTGGAAAATGTCTCTGACCATCAGGCAGTATGCGCCTTCAAAGATGGTGTCAAGAACAGAGAACTGAGTTTGAAATTTGGTCGAACCGGTGACATGACGTTGAGTCGGATGATGGAGATTGCTACCAAGTACGCCAACGGCGAAGAAGAAGACCGACTCCGAAGCGGCAAGCACAAGCCGAGTTAGTCGGAAAAAGGAAACACCAGTCGGAAACAGAAGCGGAAGGCTGAACCGGCAGCTCCTGGAGAGGCTCTGGCCGTGACTCAAGGAAAGTATAAGGGGAAACCAAAAGGATCCTGGAACCCCAAGAAGGTGAAGGATAAAGAAGGGAACGACGTGATGGATATGCCGTGTCATATTCACACAAAGAAAGATGAAGAGGGGAATATCATTTACCCAAAGCACACTACTCGCCAATGTCGACTCCTGATCCAACAGTTTCAGGGAAAACAGTCTAAGGACAAGGAGAAGGAGTCGGACAAAGCCGAAGACAAAGAGGACAGTGAGGGAGGATATCCGCATATCAACTCCACTCTGATGATCTTCGCAGATGTGGAAAGCAGAAGTCGACTGAAAGTGATTAACCGAGAGGTTAACATGGTTGCCCCAGCAAAGGCAAATTATCTGAAATGGTCTCAAACACCCATCACATTCGACCAATCTGATCACCCGACTCATATCGCCACCCCTGGGAGGCAAGCTTTGGTGGTCGATCCAGTTGTCGAAGGCACTCGACTGACAAAGGTGCTGATGGACGGTGGAAGTGGGCTGAATCTGTTATATGCAGACACGTTGAAAGGTATGGGCATTCCGATGTCCCGACTGAGTACTAATAACATGAGCTTCCATGGAGTTATACCAGGGAAGAAGGCCGAGTCACTCGGCCAGATAGCTTTGGACGTAGTGTTTGGCGATTCAAAGCATTTTCGCAAAGAAAAGTTGACGTTTGAGGTCGTGGATTTTCAAAGTGCATATCATGCCATTTTGGGGAGGCCAGCCTATGCACGGTTCATGGCTCGACCATGTTACGTGTACCTCAAATTGAAGATGCCCGGTCCCAAAGGTGTGATCACTGTCACTGGTGATAGGAAAAAGGCAGAGGAGTGCTTTCAGAAGGGCTCCAAAATTGCCGATTCCCAAGTGACAGCTGTCGAGTTCGAAGAATACAAGCAAAACGCAGATCCGAGTGACTTGCTGCGGTCCAAGAAGCCCGCCACAGAATCTGCATTCCAGTCGTCCGGTGAGACGAAGCCTGTTCACATTCACCCGACCGACCCCGAAGCAGCTCCGACCCGCATCTCCACAACACTCGACCCAAAATAGGAAGAAGCGCTCATCCAGTTCCTCCGTGAGAACTGGGACATTTTTGCATGGAAGCCCGCTGACATGCCAGGTGTTCCCAGGGGACTGGCTGAGCACCGCCTAAGAGTCGACAAATCTGCAAAGCCAGTCAAAGAACATCTTCGGCGGTCCGCCGTCCAGAAGAGAAAGGCCATTGGTGAAGAAGTGGCTCGACTGTTGGCGGCAGGATTTATCCGAGAGATATTCCACTCCGAGTGGCTCGCTAATGTCGTCATGGTTCCTAAGAAGGACAAGTCGCTCCGAATGTGCATTGATTTCAAGCACATCAACCGGGCCTGCCCGAAAGATCACTTTCCTCTCCCTCGCATAGATCAAATTGTTGACTCGACCGCGGGATGCGAGAGCTTGTCTTTTTTAGATGCTTACTCCGGGTACCACCAGATCCGTCTGTATGGGCCCGATGAAGTAAAAACAGCTTTCATCACTCCATTCGGGTGCTTCTGCTATATCACCATGCCATTCGGCCTCAAGAATGCCGGAGCCACATTTATGCGAATGATCCAGAAGTGTCTACTCACTCAAATCAGTCGGAATGTGGAAGCTTATATGGATGATATTGTTGTCAAGTCACGAAAAGGTTCCGACCTGCTCGCTGACCTCGCCGAAACATTTGCCAACCTCAGAAGGTATGATATCAAGCTCAATCCATCAAAGTGCACATTTGGAGTTCTTGGTGGCAAGTTACTCGGTTTTCTCGTTTCCGAACGGGGAATCGACGCCAACCCAGAAAAGATTGGCACTATTCTCCGAATGAAACGCCCTGTGCGAGTGCACGATGTCCAGAAGCTTACTGGATGCTTGGCCGCATTAAGTCGATTCATCTCACGACTCGGTGAAAAGGCACTGCCTCTTTACCGACTGTTGAAGAAGGCTGACAAGTTCGAGTGGACTCCGGAAGCTGATGCAGCGTTTGCCGAGCTAAAAGCTCTGCTCTCCACCCAGCCGGTGCTTGCTGCTCCAATCAGCAAAGAGCCTCTGTTGCTCTACATCGCAGCCACAGGACAAGTCGTCAGTACTGTGCTAACGGTCGAGCGGGAAGAAGAAGGAAAAGCTCTCAAAGTTCAGCGCCCAGTATATTATTTGTCTGAAGTCTTGACTCCATCCAAGCAGAGATATCCTCATTATCAGAAGCTTGTGTATGGAATATACATGACCACAAAGAAGGTTGCTTATTATTTCTCTGACCATTCAATCACAGTCGTCAGCGACGCTCCACTATCAGAGATTTTGCACAACAGAGATGCAACTGGTCGAGTGGCCAAATGGGCGATTGAACTTCTTCCCCTTGATATCAAGTTTGAGGCAAAGAAAGCCATTAAGTCCCAGGCAATAGCAGATTTCCTCGCCGAGTGGATCGAACAGCAGCAGCCGACTGAAGTTCACTCGGAGCATTGGACCATGTTTTTCGATGGTTCTAAGATGTTGAATGGTTCCGGTGCTGGGGTTGTCCTGGTTTCCCCCAGAGGAGATAAGCTCAGATATGTGCTCCAGATTCACTTTGATTCCTCCAACAATGAGGCAGAATATGAGGCCCTCCTGTATGGGTTGCGCATGGCCATTTCACTCGGCATCCGTCGCCTAATGGTCTATGGCGACTCAGATTTAGTGGTCAATCAGGTGATGAAAGAGTGGGACGTGAGAAGCCCAGCCATGACTGGATACTGCAGTGCAGTGAGGAAGCTGGAGAAAAAGTTCGAGGGGTTGGAGCTCCATCACATACCCCGACTGAAAAATCAAGCAGCTGATGATCTAGCAAAGATAGGTTCCAAGAGAGAAGCCATTCCGAGTGGTGTGTTCTTGGAGCATATACATGCTCCGTCAGTCAAAGAAGATCCTTTCACGGAAGAAACTCCGCAGCCCAAGAGTGCCACAGATCCGACTGAAGTTGAAGTCCCAGCGGTGGTCGACTTGATCATGGAGGTTTTGGTAGTCATTCCCGACTGGACGATTCCGTATGTCGCATATATCTTGAGGAAAGAGCTTCCGGAGGATGAGGAAGAGGCTCGACAGATCGTCCGTCGATCTAAGGCCTTTACCGTCATCAAAGGACAATTATACAGAGAGAGCACGACTGGAGTCGGTCAGAAGTGCATAACACCAGAAGAAGGTCGACTCATCCTCAATGATATTCACTCGGGGACTTGTGGTCATCATGCGTCCTCCCGGACCATCGTGGCCAAAGCATACCGAGCCGGATTTTACTGGCCCAAGGCGAATGAGATGGCAAAGGAGATAGTGGATAAGTGCGAGGGGTGTCAGTTCTACTCGAATATGTCGCACAAACCTGCGTCAGCTTTGAAGACCATCCCACTCGTCTGGCCTTTTGCAGTCTGGGGGCTGGACATGGTCGGCCCTTTGAGAACAGGACGAAGTGGCTTCACGCATGTACTGGTGGCGGTCGACAAGTTCACCAAGTGGATCGAGGCTAAACCAATCAAGAGCCTCGACACCGGTACTGCTGTTAGCTTCATCAGGGAACTAATATTCAGATATGGAGTGCCGCACAGCATCATTACGGATAATGGGTCGAACTTTGACTCAGAGGAATTCAGAACCTTCTGCAACTCCCAGGGCACACGGGTCGACTACGCATCAGTCGCCCATCCGCAGTCGAATGGACAAGCAGAGCGAGCTAATGGACTGATTCTCAAGGGACTGAAGCCGCGACTGATGCGTGATCTCAAACACGCGGCTGGAGCTTGGGTCGACGAACTTCCATTTGTACTCTGGGGACTGCGGACCACGCCCAATCGGTCGACCGGAAGAACTCCGTTCTTCTTGGTCTATGGAGCCGAAGCAGTCTTGCCGAGTGATCTTCTCCACAATGCTCCTCGTGTCGAAATCTACAACGAAGCAGAAGCTGAACAAGCGCGGCGGGACGCAGTCGACCTTTTAGAGGAAGAAAGGGAGATGGCTCTGATCCGGTCGACCATCTACCAACAAGATCTGCGCCGTTTCCACGCCCGAAATGTGAGAGGTCGAGCCTTCCAGGAAGGGGATTTGGTTCTCCGAGTGGATCAGCACAAACCACACAAGCTTGCTCCTTCTTGGGAAGGCCCCTTCATCGTCACCAAGGTTCTCCACAACGGGGCATACCGTCTTTACAACGTCGAGCATAATATCGACGAGCCCCGAGCTTGGAACGCGGAGCTACTCCGCCCATTTTACACTTAAGTTTTATCACTCGGATGAGTTGCAATAAAGTACTTCTGTAATTCATGGGTTTAGAAATAATTGTGTCATCACTTTTTATTTTTGCCCACATAAAAACTCCCCCTCAGTGGGTGGCTTAGCCGCGAATCCGTTTCGCCTAAGTTTGTAAAAATCCTATCGAGTGATGAGCCAGACTCTCACTCGGAGGCTTAGCTGCGAATCCGTTTCGCCTAAGTTTATCAAAATCCTACCGAGTGGTAAGCCAGCCTTCCACTCGGGGGCTTAGCTGCAGTCCAAGCACTCGCCTAAGTTGTGAAAATCCTACCGAGTGAAGAGCGATCCTCTCACTCGGAGGCTTAGCTGCAGTCCAAGCACTCGCCTAAGTTGTGAAAATCCTACCGAGTGAAGAGCGATCCTCTCACTCGGAGGCTTAGCTGCAGCCTCGTGCTCGCCTAAGTTATCGAAATCCTACCGAGTGAAGAGCGATTCTCTCACTCGGAGGCTTAGCTGCAGCCTCGTGCTCGCCTAAGTTATCGAAATCCT
>NC_057797.1:536412651-536432836 GCF_018294505.1 Triticum aestivum
CACTCGGAGGCTTAGCTGCAGCCTCGCGCTCGCCTAAGTTATCGAAATCCTACCGAGTGGTAAGCCAGCCTTCCACTCGGAGGCTTAGCTGCAGCCTCGTGCTCGCCTAAGTTATCAAAATCCTACCGAGTGGAAAGCCAGCCTTTCACTCGGGGGCTTAGCTGCAGTCCAAGCACTCGCCTAAGTTGTCAAAATCCTACCGAGTGGTAAGCCAGCCTTTCACTCGGAGGCTTAGCTGCAGTCCAAGCACTCGCCTAAGTTGTGAAATTCCTACCGAGTGAAGAGCGATCCTCTCACTCGGAGGCTTAGCTGCAGCCTCGTGCTCGCCTAAGTTACAAAAATCCTACCGAGTGAAGAGCGACCCTCTCACTCGGAAGCTTAGCTGCAGTCCAAGCGCTCGCCTAAAGCACATGCACCTTGCTTTGAACCTGCAAAAAACATTTTGAGCCGAAGGCAATCATATTCAAGCGCCAAATTCAAGTTTGAATCGATGTCTAAAGGAACCGAAAGTGCTCAGGCGTCAAGCCTGTTAAGGTTTGTCGGTTACAATTCCACTCGGCATACCGAGGCAAATTTAAAGTGTTGAGCCAGAAGAAGTTTTTTACCCCTCCTGTGGAGGGCTGGAAGGTGCAACAAATTCATCAAGGTCAATTCCGTCGGCGATCCGAGTGGCAGCTGCAAGGAAAGTCTCCATAAAGGACCTGAAGTCGTGCTTCTTGGTATTGGCCACCCGAAGGGCCGCCAGCTTCTCCTCTCGTGCATCTTTGCAGTGGACTTGGGCCAGACACAGAGCGACATCTGCACCACACCGAGCCGAGGACTTCTTCCACTCCTGCACTCGACCAGGGATCGCGTTCAAGCGGGCCATCAGTGACTCAAGGTCATTCTGAAGTGTCTCCTCAGGCCAGAGCGTCGAGTCGATGCGAGATGTGGCGGCCTTCAGCCTTGCGAGATAGTCCACGACAGCTGCGACACGAGACTCCAGTCGGAAAACATCCATGGCAACTTCGTCGTTCACCGGAGAATTGACGGGGTCAAGGTTCTGCTCCAATCGGCTGGTTTCCTCTTCAAAGTTTTGACAAAATTCTGCAAGAGTGATCACTAAGTCAAGGGAATAGTCGAATGGAAGAAGCCACAGTTGGAAATATTTGCCAAACATGGAGGTTTACCTTCAAGCATAAGAAACAGCTTCTTGGCAAGGCCACTCAGGAAAGCCTCCAGTTCAGTCTTCTTCTCAGTCAATTTGTTGACTTGGTCGGTCAAGGCAGCTTTGTCAGTTCTCAGTCGACTGACTTCCTTGTTGGCAATCCCAAGAGCAGTTTTCAGATTGGTATTGTCTTGTTCGAGCTTGGTGACTGAGGCCAACTTCTCGTCAACAAGCTTGATCTTATCAGCTAGCTCAAGGTCTTTCTTCTGCTGGGCCTCCCTTACCTTACCTGCAAGTTACAGCAAGATCAGATGCCGAAACAAGCAAGGGGAAAAGCAGTCGTCAGGGTCTCACCAAACATACCTTCGGTCTCCTCTTTTGCCTTTGTCAGCTTCTCCTGAACCAGCTTCAAGCTCAGCTCGACTTGAGTATGTTTTTGTTCCAGCTCTGAGTAGCGGGCCACGAGATCACAGGAGTTCTGCGAAGAACCAATCGACTAAACGTCAAATGTAACTCACTTCCGAGTGAAAAAGGGAAAAACACAAGTTTCTAAGACTACAGCCGAATACAAGCATTCGACCGTAGTCTCGGGGACTACACCCAGTGGGTGCACTCAGCGTGCCCCCACTAATCCTGTTGAAGACAAAGTCGACCAGTCGACCTCAAAAAAAAAACAGTGTGCGAGACGCATTCTCTAAGACTGTGATCAACTGCAAGCAGTCGACCACAGTCTCGGGGACTACACCCAGTGGGTGCACTCAGCGTGCCCCCACTGGTTTCCGAAATCCAGTCGACCAGTCGACTGACAGAAAGATTGACATTATAAAGCCTAAGGCCGACTGCCAGCAGTCGACCTTAGCCTTGGGGACTACACCCAGCGGGTGCACTCAGCGTGCCCCCGCTAACACGGAGTTTATTCGACACACCCAGCGGGTGACTAATATAAATCCCGGAAAAGAAAAGTTTTTGGTAGCATATCCAACAGAACAAACAGCAGTCGACTGACCTGGACATTGCTTTGGAGGGCAGAGCTGGCGTCATAAGCTGCCTGGCTCGCATCCCGGATGGTCTTCAGCTGCTCCATCATGAGTCCCGCCTGGCGTATCGCCTCCTTCGCCGCACCAGCTTGGTCCTCTGGGACGTGGTGAGTCGTGAAGAGGGAGGGCTGCTGAGCACTCGTCAGTGGGGTCGCGAAGGTCACCGTGTGTCGAGTGGTGTTCTCTTCCTCCACAGTCAGAATTTCAGGCGCTGACACATCCTGAGGCACCTTACTGGCGGACGCTTTTCGACTCCTCCTGTGCTTCAGCGGCTCTTCATCCTCATCATCATCAGGAAGATCGATAACAGTGTTGGGTGGAGCTGCAGAGAAGGGTCAGGATCAGAGATCGCGAGTCAGTCGACTAAGAATGGTATTAAGAACACAGCACCTGGATTCGAAGTTGCTGCATCCTCCATCTCGTGGTCATCGGCCCGGGCCGAGGTCTCAGAAGTAGCAGCACTGCAACTCCAAAGGATCAGTCGACTAACCTCAGTGTCGACCAGAGATAAAGTTCGCACAAGAATAAGAAAATATGAGCAACACAATTACCCTGATATGGTGGGGATGGACACCTTCATCTTCGGCAGGAGCTTGGTCGGCTTCGAGGAGGCCGCCCTGGGCTGCTTCGGCGCCTTTTCAGTCGGCGCCGGAGAGGTGGTCCGAGGGCGCTTGGTCGACTGAGTGGCAGTCGCAACCCCCTTACCACGTTCTGTCGAAGGGTCGTGGACAAGCTTCGACCGCCTTTCTGAGCGCGGCGGAATGACCTCCTCCTCCTCTTCTTCCTCGTCCTCGATGTCATCTTCGTCACCTTCGTCATCATCATCGTCGTCGTCATCCCCTGCAGCATCCGAGTCCCATTCCTCCTCTTCCTGGCTCTCGCCCCCGCTCGCCTCGCCCCCGCTCGCCTCGCCTTCCTCAGTCGGAGCTTGTGCCCCATTGGGCATCGAGTACAGCTCGGTGAAGGCCTAGCAGCGCCCAAACAAGGATCAGTCGACCAGTCGGCAGGGTCAGCAGAAATGAATACAACAAGGACACAATGGAAAGCAGAGCAAGTGCACCTTGTTTGGGACGCTGTCGTGGTCGAGTGGAGGAATCCTTCTGGCTCCGCGCGGGTTGTCCCTGTTTCCGGTAACGGCTACCATCCATCTTTCCAGAGTGACATCGTTGACTTCTTCCGGATGGACTCTGGTCTCGTCTTCGGGCCCACAGTACAACCACATGCAGTGGCTCTGGAACTGAAGAGGCTGGATGCGACGCTTGAGGAAAACCTCCAAGAGGTCCATGCCTGTCACACCCTCCCGAACCAGCTGCACCACGCGCTCCATCAACATCTTCACGTCGGCTTTCTCCTCCGGAACCAGCTTCAGAGGGGAGGGCTTGTTCACTCGGTCCATGGTAAACGGAGGGAGTCCACTCGACTGCCCTGGCGTCGACTGGACCTGGCAGTAGAACCAAGTCGACTGCCAGCCCCTGACGGACTCGGGAAAAGACATGGGCGGGAAGGTGCTATTGTTCCTCACCTGAATTCCCAGGCCCCCACACATTTGGACGACTCGGGTCTTCTCGTCACCTGGGCTCGCCTTCTTCACGGTCTGAGAGCGACACGTGAAGATACGTTTGAACAAACCCCAGTGCGGTCGACAGCCCAAGAAACCCTCACACATGGACACGAATGCAGCAAGGTAGGCAATGGAGTTTGGGGTAAAGTGGTGGAGCTGCGCCCCAAAGAAATTCAAGAAGCCACGGAAGAAAATGCTTGGCGGCAAGGAAAACCCACGGTCAACATGAGTGGCCAGAAGCACACACTCACCCTCTTCTGGTTGTGGCTGCCACTCCTTCCCCGGCAACCTCGCAGCTCCGTGAGGGATCAAGCCCTCGTTGGCCATGTCGAGGAGATCCTTCTCCGTGATGGTCGACTGGATCCAGTCTCCTTGGACCCAGCCCTTTGGCAGGCGGGATCTGGACGAGGACCCTCTGCGGCTGGTGGATCTCCCCTTCGCCTTCTCCGATGCCGACGCCTTCTTGGCACGCTCCAGCGCTGCCGTCTTCTCCTTGGCCATGGTCGCCGGTGAGATGCACGAAGGGAAGTGGTGCGGAGGCGAGAGCAAGCGCGCTGAGCAAGGAGGAAGGAAGCAGAGGCAGAGAGGGAGAATGCTGGGGCGCAGCACAGAAATCCTCGCCGGGCACATTTATAAGGTCCCTTCCGAGTGGCTGACATGTGGGCCCGGTCGATCTAATCATATCGGAGAGCAGTTATGAGGACTGGATACGTGGCGAAAAAGGCGGCGCGGAGATCGAGGCGTCTATGTCCCGTCCCATCCGAACGCCGCGGTTTGCCCCGCTTCGCGCGCGCCCCCAAATTTCGCACCCCGCGGAATCCGCGAGCAACAAATCAGTCTGTCAGACGCGGTATTTCCGGCGATCCGTCGCTCGGAGATTGTCGAAGCTCGAAAGATCACTCGACGCAAAAATAGAATGGATCGAGTCGACCGAAGACAAATTGCTCCCTGTCAACGAAGAGACTTTTTGATCCAGAACAGCGCACAACTAGAGCGCAAAGGTTAATCGGAAACGACATCAACTCCTTCTTCACTCGAAGCCTCAATCCATTCGGGGGCTAATGATGGGGTCATGTACCTAGGGTAGGGTCACGGACCTGTTCCAAGTAACTCACCCTAGGACATCCCTAGAAGAGGTCGCCTTCCAGTCGACCAACGAGGACTCACTCGACGAACGAAGACTCACTCGACTGGCCTGAAGGACTCGACCACAAAGACTCACTCGACCACTAGGAGGTCAAGAGGCACTCTGCACCGCAACGGCCTGTAATTAAGTAGACTTTATGATAGTAAAGGCACTTTATGTGGGGCGTTACCAGTAACGCCCCAGACTTAACTCACCTTAAACCCTCTCCTGCGTGGGCTGGCTGGGGTCCTGGCACACTCTATATAAGCCACCCCCCTCCACAGGCAGAGGGGTTCGGCACCTTGTAATCCATACATTCATAATCCACTCGACCGCCTCCGGGCTCCGAGACGTAGGGCTGTTACTTCTTCCGAGAAGGGCCTGAACTCGTACATCTTTTGTGCTTACAACCTCTCCATAGCTAGGACCTTGCCTCTCCATACCTACCCCCCACTCTACTGTCAGGCTTAGAACCACGACAGCGGCGGCGACGCCTCCATGCCGGACGCGGTCGTGCCGCCACCGCCGCCGTCTAGGAGCGCGCAAGGCAAACAGCTGGCGGACCCGCCCTTGCCGCCGACTGAAGACGAGGCCGTGGCAAGGCTACTCCTTCAAGTCGGCTCGCCAATGCTCCGCCGTCTTGAGAAGTCGACTTCGGCGCCACGCCCCTTGGAGACCGGCACCGCCAGCTCGATGATCCTAGACGCTAAAGCGACGAGCGCCGCGCCCATTGGGTGGGTGCGAGGAGGCGGCACGGGCCCGCTGAACCAGGCGCTTCTGGATGTCCAGACAAATCTGCGAGCTGAGAGGGACGCTATCCAAAACTGCACCAAGGCGCACCTGGCGTTGCGGGCAGCCATCCGGGTATGCTTTCTCCTTTGTCTCTGTTTTCTTGTTCCTCTCCGTGGGGGTGCGCCAGCGCACCCACTAGGCATAGTCCCCGAGTTTTGGGCCGGCTGCTGCGCAGGCGGCCCGAAACTCCAATTGGCGAGTTTCGGGTACTAACTTTTGTCTGAAATACTTGTCGCAGGACTATCACAACCTTCGTGTCACAGCCTTCAACCGCAACGTTGAAGAGCTGGGCAAGCGGACCGCCGACTTGTCGGAGAGCCGGAGTGAGTCATTTTTCTTCTTTGCGGGGGTGCGCTGGCGCACCCGCGGGCTGTAGTCCCAGAGATTCGGGTCGACTGCTGAGCAGTCGGGCCAGATCTCCCCGATGACCTTCTTTGTTGATGACTTAATGCCTTCTTTCTTCTTTCTCTTCAGAGGCCAACGCCACTCTTCAACAGCAGCTGAGCGAAGCCAACATCGCGTTGCGCGCCAAGGGGGAGGAGTGCAGCAAGCTCGCCGTAGAGCGCGATCTGCTGGCCGCACAATTGCGAGAGCAGAAGGAGCTGCTTAAGAAGACGCAGAAGGAGGCGGAAGAGGCGGAGGCCGCCCTCTTGGCCGAGTTCACGAGCGAGTGCTCCTCCTGGACTGACAAGGAGGCAATGCTGGCCTCCGGCTTCCACGAGATCAAGGACCTCGTCGACGGTGAGCTTCTTTGCTTTTCTTCTTCGAGCCGCCGACTATAGGTCGAGCAGACTCCTGGTTTTTTGACTTGTTCTTCATTCTTTTCGTCTTGGCAGACTTCTTCCCCGGCCACTCGCAGGCCACCATTCAAGCTATCGAGGCTGACCATGAGGAGTGGAGGGCAGATGGCGCAGAGATCGCTGCTAATGCCCCCCGGACCCTTGACGAGCATATTCTAAGCATTGGGGCTCGTCTGCGGCCGGCCCACCGGATGGTGCACCGGCTTCAACGTGTCGGCGCCCAAGCGATCGTCACCCTGTGGCCAGACGTGCAGGCTCCGCGCACCCCCAATCGGACTGCCGACTGGCTGGAGGTCGCGGCTGGCCTTCTTGAGGCCTGGAAGGGTTCCTCGGTCCGGGCTGGAGCGCGCCGAGCCTTGGAATTCGTCAAGGCGTGGTATCCGGGGCTGGACCTAGACCGACTGGCCACACTCCGGTCAGAGGCCCAGCCGGAGCTGGCAGCCGCGGAAGACGCCCTTGTCAAGCGTGCGGCGGCGATCGCCGAGTACACCGACACCAGCATCTTTGTCCCCGAGCAGGCTAAAGATGGCGGGGAGGTACCGCCGGAGTGGTTTGGGATGAACCCAGACTACGGCGAGGACTCGGCAGAGGTGATCGGTTCCAGCGTCGAGGAGGAAGACGAGGCGGAGGATGGAAGCGAGACGGAGGCACCGGAAGACGGAGCGGACGGCCAGCCTCAGCTCGATCGCGCCTCCAGCAATGAGCCGTGCCCGCCCGAGCCGACTGCTGCCAGAGGTGATCAAGCCGAGACCGCCCAGTCGGCCACCCCAACATCCAACACCGCCATCTCCTCCGATCCTCCGAACCCGTCTGCCGCCTCCTAGGCTGCCACCTTATCTTTGTTTTATCTGTTTTAATAGTCTTTGAAGAACTTGTTAATTCGCACAATTCCACCCGCGGGGTGTATTTTGAACTTCTGCTCAAAGGTTTGCGCCTACGACAACGTACCTCTCTAGGTGCTCCGGATCCAAGGGTATCTTCTTTGTCTCTTTGGCCGGCTTGAACGAACCCTCAGCCTCCGACTCCTTGGGGTTAGGCGACACCTCTAGATGCTTGCCGGCCATCGCCACAACCCGGTCAAGGAGCCGCTTCTCGGCCGCGATCACTAGGGACTCGGCCAACCGACTACTTTCAGCCGCGCAGGCAGATGACTTCCGGTAGTCGCCAGCTACGGTCAGAATCCCCTTGGAACTAGGCATCTTCATCTTGAGGTAGGCGTAGTGGGGGACTGCCATGAACTTGGCCAGGGCGGGTCGGCCAAGTAATGCATGGTATGGGCTCTCGAGATCCACCACCTCAAACCAAACTGACTCTCGGCGGAAGTGATCTTTGTCTCCAAAGAGGACGTCCATCAGGATCTTGCCGATTGGTGAGCAGGAAAGGCCAGGAATAATGTCGTGGAATACAGTTCAGCTGTTCTGAAGCTATCTTTCCTTGATTCCTAACTTCTCCATGGTGTACTTGTACAGGATGTTGATGCTGCTGCCTCCATCTATCAGAACTCGTGAGAAACGAGCAGCTCATCTTTCTGTGGCAAAGGTGGCATCCAAGACCAAGGCATAGGATCCCGGGCTCGGCATCACCTCTGGGTGATCAGCTCTGCTCCAGCTGATAGGCTTCTCGGACCAATGCATGAATTCTGGTGTCTCTGATGCTACTACATTCACCTCTTGCTGCTGCAGCCGCCTGCTGCGTCGATCATCAGCCACGCTGGTAAATACCACGTAGGCTCCGTGCTCTTCAGGGTACTCGTCTTGTACTGCGCCAACTGGCCTGACAGCCGGCTGCTGGGGTGGAGGTGGAGGCTGCTGCCCAGCAGGCGGGGGAGGCAGGAGGCCGTCTCCTTTGGCGATCCTGGTGAGCCAGTGGCACTTCCGGGTGGTGTGATTCGACGGCTTCGCGCCGCTGTGGAACTTGCAAGGACCATCCAGAGTCTGCTCGTATGAGAAAGCCGGCAACCAGTTGGGCTTGCCGCCTTTCTGTCGCTTGGGTGGAGGCTGCCCTTCCGGCTACTGGTCTTCGACTGTCGCCACCTGCCGGCTGCTGGAAGTCGGCTGTGGGGCCTTGCGCTTGTGGTCGCTCTGCTGTTGTCGCCGACTGGCGTCTCCAGCCGGAGTTCTAGGAGCTTGAGGGGCCACTTTGCCAGTCGCACTAACTTGAATCTCCGCCTTCATGGAGGAGTCGGCCGTGGCATACTTCTCTGCTATGATCAACAACTCGTCAAGGGTTTCTGGCTCGTCACAAAGGAGCTTGTGCTTGAGGAGGGTGCCTTCTCTACACCCGGCGGTGAAGTACTCGATAGCCTGCACCTCATGCACGCCCTCACAAGAGTTCCGGAGCTTGGCCCAACACGTGAGGTAGTCGCGAGTCGACTCGTTGGGGCCTTGCACGCACAAGGAAAGCTGGCGAGGTTTGGGAGGACGCTTGTACGTGCTTGTGAAGTTGCGGACGAATGCATCAGTGAAGTCGACCCAGCTGTTGATGCTACGGGGCTTCAAGCTGTTCAACCATGTCCGGGCCGTGCCCTGAAGCATGAGCGGAACGTATTTTACGGCAACACGCTTGTTGCCGTTCGCTATGTTGACGGCCGTGGAGTAGTCAACCAACCAGTCCTCTGGCTTCATGGAGCCGGTGTACTTGGGCGTGTCTCTTAGGAGCGTGAACCCTTTGGGAAAGGGCTCGTCTCGAATGCGGGACCCGAAACAAGGCAGACCCAACTCGTCTTCTTCTTCCAGCGCCAGGGATCGGTGAAGTCGGTCGATCCGGTGGCGGGCGTCGTTTTCTCCGACTCCCCCTTGGCGGCCAAGGTGGTCGCCGAGAGTCGGATGGTCAACAGGCGGCGGGGAGACTCGCCTTTCCTTGCGAGGAGGAGGAGGCGGACAGTCGTCCCGTCGTTCCACTGCTCTCGGGCGGCCGTCTTGGTCGCGCTCTATGGTAACGCGAGTCCGACTGCAACTGACAACCGGATCCTTGTCTTTTCTTCTGCGGGCGCCGCCAGTCGGCGTCCGAGACATCGCGCCTTGGTCTCGGCGTGGAGGCGGGTCGTCGTTTTGTCGCCGCGGCGCCTCTGTGCGACAGTCAGCCTCGTTCTGCGCGGCAGCCGCGTCGAGGAGCCGCTGGACTCGCTCCGCCATCAGGCGGCGCTCTTCGCCCTCGAAGTTGACCAGCTCGTCCGCCGCCGCCTGGGCGGCTCGAATGTTCTCCGCAGGCGTGGCGTACACAGGGCGATTTGCCCCGAATAGGTTGGCGATGGCCACGCCGCGCTGCTGGACCGCGCCTAGGAGGCTGGGCCCAGTTGGGGCTGGCGAGCCACCTACAACGCGATCCATCTCACGCTGGTAGGCTTCTGACAAGCGTCTCATGCTAGCCAGCTTCTTTGCGCCTTCGACGAGCTGAAGGCGGCGCGCCTCCAAGGTCTCCGCGTCAGTGTCTTCCGGAATGGGCGCAGTCAGGTCTTGCAGTGCCGCGCCAAGTGGGTCATGCACTCCTCCGCCGGGATGCTCGTCATGACTGATGACGAGCACCTCTGTGATGGTGCTTCCGTCGCTCTCCGCACGAGGGAGAGGCTCGTCGTAGACCACCACATTGGTGGGGAACGCGTTGAGTGACGCGGTGTCGGAGTCAACCAGCATCGGGTCGGTGGAGCCTACAGACTCCAACTCCACGGCAGGCTCGCCGGCGACATGGAGTTGTTCAAGGAGGCCCGTGAGGAGGCTCTCGGGGCCGCCCATGCCTGCGTCGGATGCAGGCTCGTCGGAGAGGCGAACCTTGCCGACAAGATCGGCGAGGCAGCTGGCTGCACAGGCAATCTCAGCGCTGTGCAGTGCGTCGGCGCAAACTCCGTCTAGCCTGCCGGGCTGGCTGCGCTTGCCAGGGAGAAAAAGGGTTCCCGTCCAGAGCAGGTCTCCCGACGAAGGTGCACCAGGCCCCACGATGGGCGCCAAATGTCGGGGGTTGGGTGCAACATATGCCAAAGGATGGCTTATCATGGTGGGGGCGAGTAGAACGTCGCCGGTGCCTGGAAATGGGATAAGGCGAAGGCATGCACGCCGACGAATCTTACCCAGCTTCGGGGCTCTCCGTGGAGATAATACCCCTACTGCTGCTCTGTGGGTTCTCCGCATGATCACTATGGCAAAGTGTGTACACGATTGCTCCTTGAGCTATTTCCTGGAGGTAGGAGAAGGCAAGGCTAGCTCTCTCCTTCCTATATGATCTGGTCTAGTGCTAATGGATTCCAACCCTTTGCATGGGTGCCCTGGGGGGTTTATATAGGCCTACCCCCCAGGGGTACAATGGTAATCCGGCGAGACGCGGGCCTAGCCGTCAGTCTCTCTGGCCGCCGTCTTATCCGCCGACTCCTGGGGCCCGCCGACTGGCTCGGTACGGAGCCGACAGGCCGCGTCCGCCGCGGGCGGGTCTTGCCGGCTATAGATTAATGTAGCCATGCCTCTAATGACGCGGGCTCGGTCATGTGGTCGTGGCGATAGCTCCGCCGTCTGGCGGGCAATCACTGTGGCCACTCCCTGCCGCGTCTGGTTAATGGCGCGTGGGGCCCATGGGAGGGGCCGGCCGACTCCTGGGGGCGGACTCCCAACTGGGCCGACTGGTGGCGCTCTCACCGTCTTCCATACGCCCGCTGACTGGTGGGACCCGTCGTCCCTGGGTCGTACCGGCAGGCCGTCGTGGGCACAGGACTCCGCCCACTGGGGCTGAAGTCAGGGCCGGCATGGCAACAGTATCGCGCCGGGAGGAGATCTCCGCGGGTACAGCGTACTGTGGCCACGCCTGCCCTTGGAAAAGGGTGGGAGTGGACCTTACTATGGCCACTCCCCGTCCGTCCCTCTTTATGAGGGCATGGGGGTGGTTGGCGTCGCAGGCCGACTCCCCAAGGCCGGCTTCTCTGGAAGTCGCCAGTCAGGAGTCGGCTCATCCTGAAGTCGTCCCTGGGACTCGGCCGCGAGTGGGTAGTCGGCCGCCTCGCCGCCGACTCTTAGAAGGCGGCTCTTCGTCCTGGGGTCTCAAGGGGCGCAGCATGCCCCGATGTCTTGAAAGGTTCTGGGCCTGGGTTAGCCTACCCATGGCCCATTACTCCGACAGAGACTTTGTTGCTAGGAAGCACGGTAAAGAAAGAGAACCATGGGTTCAGAAACCCATGCCCTTTCCTCCTAAACCATCCAAGAAAAAGGATGATGAGGATTTTGAGCGCTTTGCTGAAATGATTAGACATATCTTTTTGTGTATGCGTTTGACTGATAAGCTTAAAATGAACCCTTATGCTAAGTACATAAAATATATTGTTACTAATAAAAGAAAGATACCGGAGGCTAAAATTTACACCATGCTTGCTAATTATACTTTTAAAGGTGGAATAGCAAATCAACTTGGAGATCCAGGAGTACCAACTATACCATGCTCCATTAAAAGAAACTATGTTAAAACTGCTTTATGTGATCTTGGAGCCGGTGTTAGTGTTATGCCTCTCTCTTTATATCGTAGACTTGATTTGAATAAGTTGACACCTACTGAAATATCTTTGCAAATGGCTGACAAATCAACTGCTATACCTATCGGTATTTGTGAGGATGTGCCTGTTGTGGTTGCAAACGTTACTATTTTAACGGACTTTTTTATTCTTGATATTCCCGAGGATGATAGTATGTATATTATTCTTGGAAGACCCTTTTTGAATACTGCAGGGGTTGTTATTGATTGCACCAAAGGCAATGCCACTTTTCATGTTAATGATAATGAGCATACGGTACACTTTCCGAGGAAACAACCTCAAGTCCACAATATAAATTCTATTGGAAAAATTTCAACAATCACTATTGGAGGTTTTGAATTTCCTCTTCCTACTGTCAAGAAGAAATATGATATTCTTATTATTGGGGGTGTGCATATCCCTGTTGAGGTAACCTAGTGTTATTCAAAATTTCTCCAGTTTCATGCGATTCGGAATGAGTTTGTTAACAAGACCGGGTCAACCTTGTTAGTGGATTCCTTTTGATGAGCATGAGATGGATGAAGTTAGAAAGCACAACTCTTTGTACACTCTTTCTACTTTCTGTTATTTATATTAAATAAAGCAAAAATAGTATTTTCTATCTGTTTTCTGAATTATCCATGCAATAAAAAATACCCCAAAAATAAAAGTTCTCCAAATGCCCTGAAAATTAAATATGATTTTTTCTAGAATATTTGAGAATACCTGGCACTAAGAACACAACAGGGGGAGCAGCCACGTGCCCACGAGGGTGAAGGGCGCGCCCACCCCCTGGGCGCGCCCCCTACCTCGTGGGCCCCACGTGGGTCCCCTCCACTTATTCCAGCCACCACACACTCCTTCTTCCTCCCAAAAAAATCACTAGCTAGCTCAAACCCGAGTTCTTGCTCATCTTGCTGCCATTTTCGATCTCCTTGCTCAAAGCTCCTCTCACAAAACTTCTTTTGGGGGATTGTTCTTTGGTATGTGACTCCTCGAATGGTCCAATTAGTTTTTGTTCTAGTGCTTTATTCATTGTAAATTTTTGCTGCTTAGATGACCCTGTTCTTGAGCTTGCATGTCAAATTTATGTGGTCAAAAGTAGTTTTAATGCATGATATGGCCTCTAGGCACTTGTAGGAGTAGTTGTTATCAATCTTGTTGAGTTTAGTTCACTTTTATTTTAAGTTACTAAAAATTTCAGAAAATTTCAGAAAAAGATGAAGAGATTTTTGAGGGGCTCGTCAAGCCGAAGCTCGAAGGATAAGCAAAGTGAAGAGAACAAGAAGCCCAAGTATAATCTCCCTCATACTGCGGAGGTTCGGCCATGTGAATGGCCTTGTGAGGAGTTCTTGAAAGAGGTCGGGATTCATGAAGATTTTTATCATTTGGCTGAGAATGCAGGCCTCACCGCCTTCCTCCATGACTAGCGTGAACAGTACCTCTTACTCACCAATATCTTTGTGCAAAAATTTCATTTCCATGCTAGGAGATCAACACCTTCGGTGGAATTTTATTTATATGATGAGCATAAGGAGATGTCACTTTATGATTTTTGCCAGGTCTGTTTGATACCCTTTGAGGGCAGCATAGAGGAGCCACATTGTAATGATGTGGAGGGATTTATTGATATGATTGCTGTAGGGAAAACGAGGAAAGTTTCCGATGCGAGAATCACTAGCATACATTTTCCTGTTTTACGTTACTTCGCAATATTTGCTAGTAGATGCTTAATTGGTCGCGGGAACTGTGGGAACCTTAGTGCTCCTGATATTGCTATTTTGCGCCATGCCCTGTTTCATGATACTACTTTCAGCTTAGGCGCTATTGTTGCTAGACGGTTAAATCTGAACCGTACTAAGGGCCCCGTCCTCGGGGGCATCTTTGCCTCGCGCCTTGCTGCACACTTTAACATACCTATCAGGCATTATGAGAAAGAGGAAAAGTTGCTGCCTCCTATAGCTCTAGATTATAAAAGTATGGTAGCACATGAGTTTATTGTTAAGGATAGAAATAAGACACTCAAATATATATTGATATTTAACAAAAAATATTGCGAGTTTATTACCTTGCCTGTGCCCTCTTTGTATGACATATTTTTAGGCAAGTACCTTGTTCCGCCGGAGGACATTCATGCCTACCGGAGCCAGATGTCAGTTGTAGAGCCGAAGCCACCATCTGACCCTCACCGTCAGTCTGTTTATGAGTGGAATTCGGAGGAGATCGCCAGCCAGTGGCAATCTGAGGACCCTTCTCAGTGCGACCCCAGCTACAACTTTGATCCATGGGCATAGACCAACTTAGGCTAAAAGCCTAAGCTTGGGGAGTACGTATTTCTCACCGACATTACATTTATGTTCACACACTCATGCCAGTTGTCGGTGCTCATACTTCTTCATTGTATCATCCATGCTAGTTTATTTTCATTTTCTCACTTTTTTCTTGTGTGTTTGAAAAATCTTAAGAAAAACTAAAAAAATTAGTTGTAGCTTTTAGCTAGTTTACTTTCCATGCCTGTAGTAGTAGTAACTAAAAAGAAAACCCGAAAAGATTTCTCGTTCTTCTTTTGCTTGTTGGGAGCTTTCCCGTGTAAATAGTTTTGTTTCTTTTCTTTCCTTTGGGGGTCGAGAGGAGAAGACCATGATGAAAATGTTGAGCAGCTCTTATATGCATTATTGTTGATCTAACAAAGAGCCATATTACCTTGTCTTCTCCCATGAATTGAATGCTTGCAGATTCCAGCTTAGTCCAATGCACGTGCACTATTATTATTACCCCCACCGTTCGGTCATGCAAGTGAAAGGCAATAATGATGATTATATGATGAGCTGATTGAGATGAGAAAAGCTGGTATGAACTCGACCTCTGTTGTTTTTGTAAATATGATTAGTTCATCATTCCTGATTCAGTCTATTATGAAAGAAACATGTTTGCAATGACAATTAGAGATTGTAGTTGCTTATGCCATGCTTAATTAGCTAGGAGTCTATAATGGTTTACCTTGTGGACCAACATGCTATTAAAATGGTTGTGATGTGGTATGATAGGGTGGTATCCTCCCTTGAACGATTCGAGTGGCTTGACTTGGCTCATGTTCACACATGTAGTTGAAACAAAATCAACATAGCCTCTATGATATTTATGTTCATGGTGAATTATATCCTACTAATGCTTGCATTCGGTGTTGATTAATTTTAATGCATGTTCATGACTGTTGTCGCTCTCTAGCTGGTCGCTTCCCAGTCCTTTTCTAGCCTTCACTTGTACTAAGCGGGAATACTGCTTGTGCATCCAATTCCATAAATCCCAAAGTTATTCCATATGAGTCCACAATACCTACCTATATACGGTATCTACCCGCCGTTCCAAGTAAATTTGTATGTGCCAAACTCTAAACCTTCAAATAAACATTCTATTTTGTATGCTCGAATAGCTCATGTATGAACTAGGGTTGTCTGTATCCTCCATGCTAGGCGGGTTATTCTCAAGAGGAGTGGAGTTCACTCCTCATTCACGAGAAAATGGCTGGTCACCGGGATGCCCAGTCCCATGCTCAAATCAAATCAAATTAATTGCAAACAAAACTCCCCCAAGATTGTTGTTAGTTGGAGGCACCCATTGTTTCGGGCAAGCCATGGATTGATGCTTGTTGGTGGTGGGGTTGTATAAACTTTACCATTATGCTTGGGAACCGCCTATAATGCGTGTAGCATGGAAGATATCGAGATCTCTCGGTTGTTATGTTGACAATGAAAGTATACTGCTCAAAATATTATTCATCTCTAGTTCAAAAACCGAGCTCTGGCACCTCTACAAATCCCTTCTTCCCTCTACGAAGGGCTTATCCATTTACTTTTATGTTGAGTCATCATCCTATTATTAAAAATCACCAGTTGGAGAGCACCATTGTCATTTGCATCCATTACAGTTAGTTTACATTGAGTGTGACTATGACTGGATCTCTTTTACCATGAATTACAATGTCTAGTCAGTCCTTGATCTTTAAAGGTGCTCTACATTTATGTTTTGCGGTGTCAGAAAGGGCTAGAGAGATACCATCTTTTTATATCATATCATGATTGTTTTGAGAAAGTGTTGTCATCCGAGATTTGTTATTATTGCTCGCTAGCTGATTATGCCATTGATATGAGTAAACATGAGACCTAAATGTTATTGTGAATATGGTTAGTTCATAATCTTTGTTGAAAACCTAAATGCTGGCTTTACATATTTACAACAAGAAGAGCAAACAGAGTTTGTAAAAGTTTTTCTTTATCACTTTAAGTTTGAATTGCTTGAGGACAAGCAAAGGTTTAAGCTTGGGGGAGTTGATACGTCTCCGTCGTATCTACTTTTCCAAACACTTTTGCCCTTGTTTTGGACTCTAACTTGCGTGATTTGAATGGAACTAACCCCGACTGACGCTGTTTTCAGCAGAATTGCCATGGTGTTATTTTTGTGCAGAAATAAAAGTTCTCGGAATGACCTGAAAATCAACAGAGATTATTTTTGGAATATATAAAAAATACTGGAAGAAGAATCCACGTTAGGGGGCCCACACCCTGTCCACGAGGGTGGGGGCGCGCCTACCCCTGGGTGCGCCCCCTGCCTCGTGGGCCACCTGACGCTCCACCGACTTCAATTCCAACTCCATATATTCACTTTCGGGGAGAAAAAAAAATCAGAGAGAAGGATTCATCGCGTTTTAAGATACGAAGCCGCCGCCAAGCCCTAAACTCTCTCGGGAGGGCTGATCTGGAGTCTGTTCGGGGCTTCGGAGAGGGGAATCTGTCGCCATCATCATCATCAACCTTCCTCCATCACCAATTTCATGATGCTCACCGCCATGCGTGAGTAATTCCATCGTAGGCTTGCTGGACGATGATGGGTTGGATGAGATTTATCATGTAATCGAGTTAGTTTTGTTAGGGTTTGATCCCTAGTATCCACTATGTTCTGAGATTGATGTTGCTATGACTTTGCTATGCTTAATGCTTGTCACTAGGGCCCGAGTGCCATGATTTCAGATCTGAACCTATTATGGTTTCATGAATATATGTGAGTTCTTGATCCTATCTTGCAAGTCTATAGTCACCTATTATGTTTTATGATCCGTTAACCCCGAAGTGACAATAATCGGGACCATTACCGGTGATGACCGTAGTTTGAGGAGCTCATGTATTCACTATGTGTTAATGCTTTGGTCCGATACTCTATTAAAAGGAGGCCTTAATATCCCTTAGTTTCCAATAGGACCCCGCTGCCACAGGAGGGTAGGACAAAAGATGTCATGCAAATTCTTTTCCATAAGCACGTATGACTATATTCGGAATACATGCCTACATTACATTGATGAACTGGAGCTAGTTCTGTGTCACCCTATGTTATAACTGTTGCATGATCGATCGCATCCGACATAATTATCCATCAATGATCCATTGCCTATGAGCTTTTCATATATTGTTCTTCGCTTATTTACTTTTCCGTTGCTACTGTTACAATCACTATAAAACCAAAAATATTACTTTTGCTACCATTACCACTACTATCATATTACTTTGCTACTAAATACCTTGCTGCAGATATTAAGTTTCCAGGTGTGGTTGAATTGACAACTCAACTGCTAATACTTGAGAATATTCTTTGGCTCCCCTTGTGTCGAATCAATAAATTTGGGTTGAATACTCTACCCTCGAAAACTGTTGTGATCCCCTATACTTGTGGGTTATCACCTGGCTCGGATGCCACTGTTGGGGAACGCAGTATTTCAAAAAATTTACCTACGATCACGAAAGATCTATCTAGGAGATGCATAGCAATGAGAGGGGAGAGTGTGTCTACGTACCCTCGTAGACCGAAAGCGGAAGCGTTTAGTAATGCGGTTAATGTAGTCGAACGTCTTCGCGATCCAACCGATCTAAGTACCGAACGTACGTCACCTCCGCGATCAGCACACGTTCAGCTCAGTGACCGAGGGAGTCCTGGACTAAGGGGTCCTCGAGCGTCCGGCCTGTCGGACACGGGCCGGACTGATGGGCTATGAAGATACAAGACCGAAGACGCTCACCCGTGTTCGGATGGGATTCTCCTCGGCGTGGATGGCAAGTTTGGCATTCGGATATGAAGATTTCTTTCTCTGTAACTGACTTTGTATTACCCTAGTCCCCTTTGGTGTATATATAAACCAGAGGGTTTAGTCCGTAGAGGCAGAGATGATCATAATGATATAGGCTAGACTTGTAGGGTTTTAGCCATTACGATCTCATGGTAGATCAAATCTTGTAATACTCATATTCATCAAGATCAATCAAGCAGGAAGTAGGGTATTGCCTCCATAGAGAGGGCCCAAACCTAGGTAAACATCGTGTCCCCTGTCTCCTGTTACCATCAACCTTAGACGCACAGTTAGGGACCCCCTACCCGAGATCCGTCGATTTTGACACCGACATTGGTGCTTTCATTGAGAGTTCTGCTGTGTCGTCATCAGAAGGTTCGATGGCTCCATCCATCATATACAACAATGCTGCCCAGGGGGATGTCTTTCTTCCTGGCCAGATCTTCGTATTCGGCGGCTTCGCACTGCGGGCCAACTTGCTTGGCCATCTAGAGCAGATCGACAGCTACGCCCCTGGCCGTCAAGTCAGGTTTGGAAGCTTGAACTACGTCGGTGATATCCGCGGAGACTTGATCTTCGACGAATTTGAGCCCATGGCAGCCGCTCCCTGCCACCGCGATGAACATGACCTAAATCTGTCATTGGACCATACCCAGGAGATTGCGCCTGTAAGCGCTCTGGCCCTAGATCCGGAGTAGCCTGTGCCATCCGAAGACGGGAAGCTTAACACCGCCACGGAAGTCGCAGACTCATCGGCGTTGGAGCCGCACACAGACTCAACTTTGAGCTGAGTCTGCGTTACCAGGCCCTCGGATTCATCTCCGGTCACTGGTTCCGAACTACATGCATCCGCGTCCGCCGAGCCTTACTAGGTGATGCTACCTCTTGAGCACTGCCTTGGTTTTCCCTTGAAGAGGAAAGGGTGATGCAGCAAAGTAGCGTAAGTATTTCCCTCGGTTTTTGAGAACCAAGGTATCAATCTAGTAGGAGGCCACGCACGAGTCCCTCGCACCTACACAAACAAATAAAATCCTTGCAACCAACGCAATAAAGGGGTTGTCAATCCCTTCATGGTCACTTATGAAAGTGATATCTGATAGATATGATAAGATAGTATTTTTGGTATTTTTATGATCAAGATGCAAAGTAAATAAAGCAAAATAAAAACGGCAAAAGAAATAGCTTGTTGACGGAAGATTAATATGGTGGAAAATAGACCCGGGGGCCATAGGTTTCACTAGTGGCTTCTCTCGAGAGCATAAGTATTATGGTGGGTAAACAAATTACTGTTGAGCAATTGATAGAATTGAGCATAGTTATGAGAATATCTAGGTATGATCATGTATATAGGCATCACGTCCAAGACAAGTAGACCGACTCCTGCCTGCATCTACTACTATTACTCCAGACATCGACCGCTATCCAGCATGCATCTAGAGTATTATGTTCAAAAGAACAAAGTAACGCCTTAAGTAAGATGACATGATGTAGAGGGATAAACTCATGCAATATGATATAAACCCCATCTTGTTATCCTCGATGGCAACAATACAATACATGCCTTGCTGCCCCTACTGTCACTGGGAAAGGACACCGCAAGACTGAACCCAAAGCTAAGTACTTCTCCCATTGCAAGAAAGATCAATCTAGTAGGCCAAACCAAACTGATAATTTTAAGAGACTTGCAAAGATAACCAATCATACATAAAAGAATTCAGAGAAGATTCAAATATTGTTCATATATAAACTTGATCATAAACCACAATTCATCGGTCTCAACAAACACACCGCAAAAGAAGATTACATCGAATAGATCTCCACAAGAGAGGGGGAGAACATTGTATTGAGATCCAAAAAGAGAGAAGAAGCCATCTAGCTAATAACTATGGACCCGAAGGTCTGAAATAAACTACTCACACATCATCAGAGAGGCTATGGTGTTGATGTAGAATCCCTCCGTGATCGATGCACCCTCCGGCGGAGCTCTAGAAAAGGCCCCAAGATGGGATCTCATGGGTACAGAAGGTTGCGGCGGTGGAATTAGGTTTTTGGCTCCGTATCTGGTAGTTTGGGGGTACATAGGTATATATAGGAGGAAGGAGTACGTCGGTGGAGCAATGTG